>NC_133325.1:133395025-133515025 GCF_042186555.1 Aquarana catesbeiana | reverse complement strand
ATTTTAAACTACGAGATGAGGAGGAGGGATCAGAGGATGATTTGCTAGTGAACATGACGGAGAAGATCTTCAAGTCAAGTTATCATCACCGGAGTCCACTACCTCGTCACTCTCTTGAAAGATTCTCATCAGCACCTATCTTCAAGAGAGCAATACCTTCAGCTATCGTCACCAACAGGAGTGCCACATTATCTTTTCTGCATAGTCCAAGTTTTGTGCGTGGCGATAGAGTGTTATAAGACTCAATGGAAAGCTTGAGGAACCCTCCCAGGGACCAGGTACGGCTGTACCAACACAGGTCTCTACACTGGTGGCGGCTGCCACTCCAGTAACCGGAAGGTCTTCCCATCAGCCCTCTATTTCCCTTTCTGCAGCTTCTGAATCCCCAACTATCAATGTGGCTGGACAAACAAGACAATTGGCTGTTCCCAGAAGAAGACTCAACAAAAAGTCTAAGGAACCCTCCCAGGGACCAGGTACGGCTGTACCAACACAGGTTTCTACACTGGTGGCGGCTGCCACTCCAGTAACCTAATGGAATTCCCATCAGCCCTCTATTTCCCTTTCTTCAGCTTCTGAATCACCAACTATCAATGTAGTTGGACAAACAAGACAATTGGCTGTTCCTAGAAGAAATTCAACAAAAAGTCTGAGGAACCCTCCCAGGGACCAGGTATGGCTGTACCAACACAGGTTCCTACATCGGTGGCGGCTGCCACGCCAGTAACTGGAGGGTCTTCCCATCAGCCATCCATTTTCCCTTCTGCAGCTTCTGAATCACCAACTATCAATGTAGCTGGACAAACAAGACAATTGGCTGTTCCTAGAAGAAATTCAACAAAAAGTCTGAGGAACCCTCCTAGAGACTAGGTACAGCTGTACCAACACAGGTCTCTACACTGGTGGCGGCTGCCACTTCAGTAACCGGAGGGTCTTCCCATCAGCTCTATATTTCCTTTTCTGTAGCTTCTGAATCACCAACTATTAATGTAGTTGGACAAAGAAGATAATTGGCTTTTTCCTAGAAGAAGACTCAACAAAAAGTCTGGGGAACCCTCCTAGGGACCAGGTACGGTTGTACCAACACAGGTCCCTACACTGGTGGCGGCCGCCACTCGAGTAACCTGAGGGTCTTCCCATCAGCCCTCTATTTACCTTTCTGCAGCTTCTGCAGAAGCTTTGAGGTTCGACAATACATCGTGCAAAAACATAATCACCTCATATCCAAAAGTTGCCAAGAGTGTAAATGTAGACATTAAGCTTTAAGGTTAATCAAAAATATCACATTCTAAAGGGAAAGGTAGAACAAGGGGGAGTATGAAAGAGGGAGAGAGGGAGGAAAAAGGGGGGGGAGGTTGGAGGAAGAAGGGGGTGAGAGTTGGGGGAACCCCCACACCCCTTCATTACCCCCAACCTCCCCCACTGACTTTCTTTCCTCCCTCTCTCCCTCTTCCATACTCCCCCTCCCTCTTGTTATACCGTTCCCTTTAGAATGTGATATTTTTTGATTATCCTTTAAGCTTAAGGTCTACCTTTACACTCTTGGCAACTTTTGGATATGAGGTAGCTTTTGGAGGACTTGGTTTGGTTCCCCCCGGGCCTAGAAGTCTGTTTACCACCAACATCTCAGACACTTTTTTAGAGGTGATTATGTTTGATCGATGTATTGTCAATTGACATTAAGTAATTGATTATGTTGTGAAGTTTGGAGGCTGGTAGGCTTTTGAGGCATGTGTTGGACCGGCAATGAGGGGAGGTTGGAGGCGGTATGTTTTTGAGGCGTGTGTTGGACTGGCAATGTGGGGAGGTTGGAGGCTGGCATGTTTTTGAGGCGTGTGTTGGACCGGCTAAGAGGGGAGGTTGGAGGCCGGTATGTTTTTAAGGCATCTGTTGGATCGGCTATGAGGGGAGGTTGAAGGCTGGTATGTTTTTGAGGCAGTTGTTGGACCGGCTATGAGGGGAGGTTGGAACTCTTTTTGTCTTCAGAGGTGGGAGGAGTCTTTCCATCTTTCTTTATGTTTTCTCTGCTGGAGAAATGAGAACTCTTCCTGCCAGTGAGGTCCTTTTATGGAGAAGTCCAAGGCCTCACTCACATACAGGGTGTATGAATCTGTACCCTGTGTGGGGGCTGTGTTTACCCCAAAAAGGACTTCCATGCGGGTACAGTTGCGTGGATGCACCCTGGGTGCGTTCGGGGCCATGCATCGGCACCCACACAGATGTCACATTGGGTACAGCCGCGGCACCCCAGTGGACAGCAACGGGACTGCCTACACGGGATGCTGGGAACACCTGTGCATCCCCATTCCGGCAAACACGACCCTCCCATGGGGTACGGATTCATACTCTCCATGTGAATAAGACCTAAGTGTGAATGGAATAATTAGCTCTATTGTGTTGCTAATTTGGGGACCACTGTACCCCTCTTTATTGTTATTTGGGTGTGTTTTATTATAGGAGTGTTATAAGTTTGTATATGTTGTGGAGGTGTGTGTTATTCTTTGGGTGTGTTTTGAAGTGTTATATATATAGATTGTAGTTTAGGTTAAGTTTGGATTTCTTCTGGAGGTGTTTTGAGTGGACATAACTGATGTACTCCGCTCAGAGGAGGCGGGCCTTAGAGAACAGAGTCCGCATATTGGCAGCACAGAGGCTTAGGGGTCAGCCTTGCAGCACTGGGGTCCATGGTTCAAATCCTGACCAGGACACTATCTGCATGGAGTTTGCATGTTCTCCCTGTGCTTGAGTGGGTTTCCTCCGGGTACTCTGGTTTCCTCCCACACTACAAAGACATGCTACCTTGCGTTGGTGGTGCAGTGGTGAGCATAGCTGCCTTTCAAGCAGCTGACCCAGGTTCGATTCCTGGCAAAGCCATCTCCAATACTTGGAGTCCTCAGAGAGAAAAGTGCTAGTATATCAATGCGGAGTATATATTAGCGGTGGAAAAAGGAATAAAGCGAATGTATGGAATGTTCCCCCCAAATCTATAGAAAGTGAACCCAGCAACAGATAGAAGATCTGCGATCACACCTAGGCGTTCCAGATCGCGGGTGGAATTACTGCGATTCCCAAATTACTGCGAAACGCGTGACATGTTTGTGATCCCGTTACTTTTAATGGCACCCCAAACACGGGACAATATTGTCACCTGACAAATTGCGTAAACAAAATCTCAGGATGCCTATTTCCCAAAAGCAGTCCTGCAATTTGTCAGGTGACAATCGCGGCAAAAACAAGCCTCGATTGGGGTGGTATTGAAAATCTGGGCATATACGGGGGATATAGTATATATAGGATATATAGTGGATATATATAGTATATACAAAGAGTACACATGTCGCACCTCTATATCTGAGTATATACACATGTCACACCTCTATATCTGGGTATATAGTATATACAGAGAGTGCACATGCACACCTTTATATCTGGGTATATACGGTGGATGTAGTATATAGAGATATATAGGACAGTGGATAGATAGTATATACAGAGAGTACACATGCCACACCTCTATATCTGAGTATATACGGGGGATATAGTATATACAGATATATAGGACAGTGGATATATAGTATAAGCAGAAAGTATACATGTCACACCTCTATATCTGGGTATATACGGGGATATACCCTGTTTCCCCGAAAATAAGACCTAGCGTAATTGTCGTGATGGCTGCAATATAAGCCCTACCCCCCAAATAAGCCCTAACCTGTTTCCCCGAAAATAAGACCTACAAGGACTTTAACTAGGGCTTATTTGGGGGGTAGGGCTTATATTGCAGCCATCACCGACAATCACGCTAGGTCTTATTTTCGGGGAAACAGGGTAGTATATAGAGATATATATAGGACAGTGATCCCTTCCTGGCTATGTCCTGGTCGGAGATTACTATGAATCTACCATAGGGGCCATGTGGTCCCTTCTTGTTGATGTCCTGGTTGGAGATCAGAATGAACCTACCATAGGAGTCATGTGATCCCTGCCTTGCTATGGCCTGGTCTTAGATTACTATGAACCTACCATAGGAGTCATGTGATCCCTGCCTTGCTATGGCCTGGTCTTAGATTACTATGAACCTACCGTAGGGGTCATGTGATGCCTGCTTTGCTATGGCCTGGTCGGAGATCACTATGAACCTACCATAGGGTCCATATAACTCCTGCCTGGCTATGTCCTGTTCAGAAATCACTATGAATCATGTGATTCATTCCTGGCTATGTCCTTGTCAGGGATCACTATGAACCTACCATAGGGTCCATGTTATTCCTGCCTGGCTATGTCTTGGTCGGAGATCACCATGAACCTACCATAGGGGCCATGTGATCCCTTCCTGGCTATGTCCTGGTCAGAGATGACTATGAACCTACCATAGGGGCCATGTGATCCCTTCCTGGCTATGTCCTGGTCGGATATCACTATGGACCTAATATAGGGGCCATGTGATCCTTTCCTGTCTATGTCCTGGTTGGAGATCACTATGAACCTACCATAGAGGCCATGTGATCCCTTCCTGTCTATGTCCTAGTCGGAGATCACTATGAACCTACCATAGGGGACATGTGATCCCTGCCTATGTCCTGGTCGGAGATCACTATGGACCTAACATAGGGTTCATGTGATCTACCATAGGGCCATGTGATCCTTTCCTGTCTATGTCCGGGTCAGAGATCACTATGAACCTACCGTAGGGTCCATGTGATCCCTTCCTGGCTATGGTCTGGTTGGAGATCACTGTGAACCTACCATGGGGGTAATGTGATCCCTGCCTTGCTATGGCCTGGTCGGAGATCACTATGAACCTACCATAGGGTCCATATGATCCCTTTCTGTCTATTTCCTGGTAGGAGATCACCATGAACCTACCATAGGGGCCATGTGACCCCTTCCTGTCTATGTCCTGGTCAGCGATCACTATGAACCTACCGTAGGGTCCATGTGATCCCTTCCTGGCTATGGTCTGGTTGGAGATCACTGTGAACCTACCATGGGGGTAATGTGATCCCTGCCTTGCTATGGCCTGGTCGGAGATCACTATGAACCTACCATAGGGTCCATATGATCCCTTTCTGTCTGTGTCCTGGTAGGAGATCACCATGAACCTACCATAGAGGCCATGTGACCCCTTCATGTCTATGTCCTGGTCAGCGATCACTATGAACCTACCGTAGGGTCCATGTGATCCCTTCCTGGCTATGGTCTGGTTGGAGATCAATATGAACCTTTCATAGGGGCCATGTGATCCCTTCCAACTATGTCCTGGTCTTTGATCACTATGAACCTACCATAGGGGTCATGTGATCCCTGCCTTGCTATGGCCCGGTCGAAGATCACTATGAACCTACCATAGGGTCCATATAACCCCTGCCTGGCTATGTCCTGGTCAGAAATCACTATGAACCTACCATAGGCGCCATGTGATCCCTTCCTGTCGCGCACAGCCTCGCAGATCATGGTATATAGCACAGCCTCACAGATCAGAGCAAACCAACTGAAAAATTACACTGTTAGTAATGAAGGACTCTAAATAGGCATTTATCATGTGATTATGTGTCATTACTGCTAGATAAAATATAATAAATGTTAATGTTTAAGTCAACTGTTAAAGAATGCAATAGATGCAAAATTAGTGGAAAATTTTGCCCAGGGGGCTTTTAAGCAGCAAAATATTTCTGAAACCCTGTTAGTAAAAATATTATTTAATTCAGACATAGAATGCATTACATAGATACAATCAATATCACATAAAATTTCCAGTAATCAACACAAGCAACAACAAAGCACCATCTCCCATGGCAATCAACAGAGGCGTTGCTATGGGGGTGCGGGGGGTGCGGCCCGCACCGGGTGACACCCACCAGAGGGGTGACACCGGGGCCGCCGCTAAACACTACTATAGATTGCCTCGGAGCGGTGCGAGCAGGGCATCCAGCAGTGCGGGGGAAGCTGCCTATAACACTCCCCCTTCAGGTTAAGCTGTCACTCGGAGATCTCCAATATCTCCGAGGCAGCCGAAGTTGGTGGGCGGAGCTGGGGGTGTGGCCGCGCCGCCTCCTCCACTCCTCCCACAGACTCCTTCACACTGGCTGATCCCGCAGCTGAAGGAGATCGTGGGCGGAGCTGGGGGTGTGGCCGCGCCGCCTCCTCCACTCCCTCCACTCCTCCCACAGACCCCTTCACACTGGCTGATCCCGCAGCGGAAGGAGATAGTGGGCGGAGCTGTGGGTGTGGCCGCGCCGCCTCCTCCACTCCTTCCACAGACCTCTTCATACTGGCTGATCCCGAAGTTCATCTGCAGGAATGAGGCATGCTGTAAGTTACTGCACAGCACACTCTCACTGCATAGAGTCCTAACCTGCCCTGTGACACCCCAACCTGTTCTATACTACCCCAACCTGCCCTGCGCCAGTCATCCAAACCTGTTCTATACCACCCCAACCTGACCTGTGTTACCCACACCTGCCCTATACCACCCCAACATGCCCTGTGCCACCCCAACCTGCCCTGTGCTACTCCAACCTGCCCTGTGCCACCCCAACCTGCCCTATAGCACTCCAACCTGCCATGTGCCACCCTAACCTGCCTTGTACCACCCCAACTTGTCCTGTGCCATTTCAACCTGCCCTGTGCCACCCTAACCTGCCCTATACCACTTCAACCTGCCCTGTGCCACCCCATCTGCCCTATACCACTTCAACCTGCTCTGTACCACCCCAACCTGCCCTATACCACTTCAACCTGCTCTGTACCACCCCAACCTGCCCTGTGCCACCCCAACCTGCCCTATACCACTTCAACCTGCCCTGTGCCACCCCAACCTGCCCTATACCACTTCAACCTGCCCTGTACCACCCCAACCTGCCCTGTGCCACCCCAACCTGCCCTATACCACTTCAACCTGCCCTGTACCACCCCAACCTGCCCTGTGCCACTTCAACCTGCCCTATACCACTTCAACCTGCCCTATACCACTCCAACCTGCCCTGTACCACCCCAACTTGTCCTTTGCCACTCCAACCTCCCCTAAACCACCCCAACCTGCCTTGTACCACCCCCAACCTGCCCTATACCACCCCAACCTGCCCTGTGCCACCCTAACCTGCCCTGTACCACCCCAACTTGTCCTGTGCCACTCCAACCTGCCCTGAGGATCCCCAACCTGCCCTATACCACTTCAACCTGCCCTATACCACTTCAACCTGCTCTGTACCACCCAACCTGCCCTGTGCCACCCCATCTGCCCTATACCACTTCAACCTGCTCTGTACCACCCCAACCTGCCCTATACCACTTCAACCTGCCCTATACCACTTCAACCTGCCCTGTACCACCCCAACCTGCCCTGTGCCACCCCAACCTGCCCTATACCACTTCAACCTGCCCTGTACCACCCCAACCTGCCCTGTGCCACTTCAACCTGCCCTATACCACTTCAACCTGCCCTATACCACTCCAACCTGCCCTGTACCACCCCAACTTGTCCTGTGCCACTCCAACCTCCCCTAAACCACCCCAACCTGTCTTGTACCACCCCAACCTGCCCTGTGCCACCCTAACCTGCCCTGTACCACCCCAACTTGTCCTGTGCCACTCCAACCTGCCCTGAGGATCCCCAACCTGCCCTATACCACTTCAACCTGCCCTATACCACTTCAACCTGCTCTGTACCACCCCAACCTGCCCTGTGCCACCCCAACCTGCCCTATACCACTCCAACCTGCCCTGTACCACCCCAACTTGCCTTTTACCACTCCAACCTGCCCTGTACCACCCCAATCTGCCAATATACCACTCTAACCTTCCAATATACCACCACAATCTGCCCTATACCACTCCAACCTGCCCTGTGCCACCCTAACCTGCCCTGTACCACCCCAACTTGTCCTGTGCCATTTCAACCTGCCCTGTGCCACCCCAACCTGCCCTATACCACTTCAACCTGCCCTGTGCCACCCCATCTGCCCTGTGCCACCCCATCTGCCCTGTACCACCCCAACCTGCCCTGTACCACCCCAACCTACCCTATGCCACTTCAACCTGCCCTGTGCCACCCCAACCTGCCCTATACCACCCCAACCTGCCTTGTACCACCCCAACCTGCCCTATACCACCCCAACCTGCCCTATACCACTCCAACCTGCCCTGTGCCACCCTAACCTGCCCTGTACCACCCCAACTTGTCCTGTGCCACTCCAACCTGCCCTGAGCCACCCCAACCTGCCCTATGCCACTCCAACCTGCCCTGTGCCATCCCAACCTGCCCTGTACCACCCCAACTTGCCTTTTACCACTCCAACCTGCCCTGTACCACCCCAACTTGCCTTTTACCACTCCAACCTGCCCTGTACCACCCCAATCTGCCAATATATCACCCATACCTTCCAATATACCACCACAACCTGCCCTATACCACCCCAACCTGCCACTATACCACCCTATACTACCCTAACCTGCCACTATATCACCCTACACTATAATTTACAGGGGCCGGTTTGGGGTGCGTCCCATGATCATGCGCTACATGCAGGGTGCTGGGCAGCCTAGACATGAGGGGGGTGACACCATGTTTTACCGCACCAGGTGACACCAACCCTAGTGACGCCACTGGCAATCAATTCATTAAAAGAGTTCTAATTGAACAATTACATTTTATCAATACTATCCATATGAATCCCCATGAATACCCCAATGCATTTCGACCCTTTTTCCTATTCTGGTCTTCTTCGGAGGTTATTAAATTCTAAAGAGATACATCAAAAAAGTTCCATTAAGGAACCAACAAGTGGTGAAAATAATATTATTGTTACTTGCTATGTGTATAAGATGTCAATCTCGCCCTACACCTTCCCCACTGGGTCCAAATGCGTGGCCCCTTGCAAGCCCCGTGGACTATAGACACACCCAGAGGGGACAGAGGGAATGAGCAAACATTGTGGGACCACCGCACGCAACGGTTTTTATTAATTCTAACTATGCGACACAGGCCCACCTTCCCATCCCCAAATGGTAAGTACTTCACCATATGTATGGAGATGTACTTTCAAAACCTTTAAAATATCATGAAATGATCTATCATGTTTTGTATATTGTAGAAAATCCTTAATGGAACTTTTTTGATGTATCTCTTTAGAATTTAATAACCCCCCGAAGAAGACCAGAAGAGGAAAAAGGGTCGAAATGCATTGGGGTATTCATGGGGATTCATATAGATAGTATTGATACAATGTAACTGTTCAATTAGAACTTTTTTAATGAATTTATTGCCATGGGAAATGGTCCTCTGTTGTTGCTTGTGTTGAATATGGAAATTTTATGCGATATTGATTGTATCTATGTAATGCATTCTATGTCTGAATTAAATAATATTTTTACTAACAGGGTTTCAGAAATAATTTGCTGCTTAAAAGCCCCCTGGGGAAACTTTTCCACTAATTTTGCAAGCTTTTTGGGGTGTGTGGCTGTGTCAACTCTTGCATGTGTTACTTCACTTTGTTGTTCAGAATGCAATAAATGTACCACGAATCAGTGAATTTTTTTAAAACAACAACAAAAAACTCTGAATCAGAGTAAAGGTGACTGAATACAAATGCACACCACATTCACATTAGAGCCAATAGAACTATTTGAAAATAAATGTTGCTCTTCTTTCTTTCTGGCTTGCAAATCTCTCAATGACCTTCTGGTTGAAGTCAGTCATCTCTGTCACCACTCTCTTTTCCATTGACAGCATAGCCAATGCATTCAGCCTCTCCTGGGTCATGCTATTTCTCAAAAAAGTTTTAATCCTTTTTAAGGTTGAGAAGCACCTCTCAGCTTCTGCTGTGGTCATGGGTGTGGTGATGAGGATCTTTAGCAGAGTGACAGTCTCTCTAAATACTTTTTCAAGATTGTTCTCCATAAACAGCTGGAAAAGGTCCACAGCACCATTACACTTTCTGAACTCTTCTTTGCGGTAGATGAGACTAAGCTCTGTCTTTAACATTCTCTTATTGAGCAATGGATAGGCCTTCAAAGTCTTACTCAGTGCATCCTCCGGAAACTCCATTGCATACTGTTCAAACCTGTCTGCTTGAAGCAAGGTGGCACTAACAAGGTGGTTTGTGAAGGAGAAATGTTCCATGGTGTGTAAGAGTATGGTATCATAGACCTATAGAGTGAAGGATAAAAACAAAAATTATGTAGTGATGACAAAATGTCATTGTCATCTCTGTTAGCTCCCTGACCATCAGAAATGCATGAAACTAGACATATTTACTAAGAATGTCTTGTCCTTGTGTATGGAGTTCTGAGAAATTATGAATTCAAAAACCCTGAAACTGATCTCCCTTCATAACTTAAAACGGGTCATTTTAACATGTTCAGTTTAAAGTTATAAAGGGAGATCAGTTTCAGTGGTTTTGAATCCATAACTTCTCAGAACTTCATACACATGGACAAGACATTCTTAGTAAATATGTCAAGTTTCTTGCATTTCTGATGCTCGGGCAGCTAACACGGATGAAGGTTGTAATATTAATGTTATCCACTAGAGGGAATAACAAATCCTTTTATATCACATCATTTGTATATGAATAGTTTAAGAAAAAAAAAACATTTCTTTCCAATCTTCATATCTATAAGAGGGAGCTATCAAAAAGACAAATATTTCAACAAATAAAAACTCACCCCGGCTGCAATGCGTTTATGTTCTCCTGGATTCAGCAAGCACCGCCACTTCGGTTGAGAACCACCTTCACTGCTTTGGTCAACCAGTTATGGGATAGAATCTCTGCAAAATGTATGAGCAAAATGTATGAACAACACATGGAAAGGAGGAATACAGCTGCTACCTGATCTTCTGTATGTCCTGCTGGAACTCCTGGATGCTCCCCTTAATGTGGACTGAATCTATGTCCTTCTTCTGGAAATTGACATAGAGGAGGTCCACATGCGGCATGATGTTGTGGAAAAGTGTCAGAAAATATTTAAAATCCTGATCCTCCAGCAGCACAGCAAAGCCTGCTGCCTCTCTCATGGTAACAAGGTCAAAGTCACCTGAGTCTCGCATAGTTTCAAAACAGCAGATGAGGTCCTCTCTGTGCTCAAACACTGTATTGACGGCACGGCTGTGGAAGTTCCATCTGACACTGCTTGATTTCGGTAGTCTATGGGCAACTACTTTATCAAGAACATCTGTGTGCTTGGATGATCTTGCAATAAAGCTGGCAAATCCTCCAAGGTTTGCAAAAAAAAGTCTCAGTTTGGGCATTTGAGAAGTGGCCTGTTGCATTATCAGATTGAGCTGATGTGCATAGCAGTGGATATAATGGGCATTTGGGTACATGTCTTGAATCTTCTTTTGAATCCCATGCATTAGCACCCCTCATCACGCTGGCTCCATCATATGCCTGGGAGATGAGTTTATGCTTCTGATCCCCTGGAAGGATGACAGCAAGACGCTCTTGTAGTGCTGTAGTAATGGAATCGGCTGTAGTCGAATGCAGAGGAATAAACTCAAAAAACCTCTCCTGTACGTTGCTTTTGGCATCAATCTAGTGCAGTACAAGCACAAGTTGGCACTGTGTGGCAATATCAGTGTTCTCGTCGGTCTGGATTGAGATAAAATCGCTACTCCGTGCTTCTTGGATAATGTGTTCCTTCACAACAGACAACATACAGTCCAACAGCTCGTTCTGCACAGTTTTTGAAGTTCCCTTAAAAACAGTGGCATTCTCAAGGTGCTCTTTCAAAACACCATCAAGAGAAACAACAAAATCAACCAAGCCAAGGAATATCCCAGGATTATCTCTCACTTTCGTCATGGCCACGCAAAGCCAGCTTGAATGCCCCACAAAATTTCACACAGTCTATTATTCTAGACAGGATGTGTCGATTTTTTGTGACCTCTTCATTGTGTCTTCTAATGCCAAATCTGTAGCCTGCATCTAGCTGTTCACCAATGCTACGCTTCCCAAAAAACTCGAGCCTCATAATGTTATCAAAATCTCTTTGGGCAGTTTCATAGCGCTTGCACTTTTCAGTGAGATGCTTTAGGTCACAAACCCCTGTTGATATCCACAGTGTGTCAGTGCCATGACTTTGAAATAGCAACCGGGGAAAACAATAATAGGCATGAGTCACATCACATCCAGCTAGCCAACTCCATTTACTATAAGAAGTGGTGGAAAATCTTATGCCCCGTACACAAGGTCGGATTTTCCGACGGAAAATGTGCGATCGGAGCGTGTTATCGGAAATTCCGACCGTGTGTGGGCTCCATCAGACTTTTTCTATCGGATTTTCCGACACACAAAGTTTGAGAGCAGGCTATAAAATTTTCTGACAACAAAATCCAATCGCGTCAATCGGATCTGTGTGTGGACAATTCCGACGCACAAAGTGCCACGCATGCTCATAAGAAATTCCAAGATGGAACAGCTCGGTCTGGTAAAATTAGCGTTTGGAATGGATAGAGCACTTTCGTCAGGCTGCAATGTTTAAAATTGTTTAATACAGCGCACTCTCTTCTTCTTTATAATGCTAGAAGAATGAAATAATTTTGCTGCTCATATTCACACAGACTTCTCACAAACTTCTTTCTTTATTATTTATCGTGATTCCCTCAATATATTTTGATTTGTCACTTCTGACAAAAAATATATTTCATTTTTTTGGGGGGTTTGTATTTTTTTCAAGGCTGATCTTGTCGTTAATTTTTTATTTTTATTTATTTTACATCCTGAATATTTTTGTGTGTGTTTTGTGTGTTAAGTTGCCACAACACCATTATTATCTTGTATTATTTAATCTTTAATTTCGAGATTGCTTGGTGTTGGTGTCCCTTGGTAATTTCACATTGTATTTTTGAAATGTACCTGCCTCCTCACAAACAAACTGTCCTTTTTGATGGAAAATACACATAGGCAAGTATAATTGCAACAAAAAAACCTTTATTAAGGGCTCACAACCAAACAAAGAGGGAGGCAACGCTGGAGAAACAGCAGAATCTGGTGAAGCCTTTGATCCCCAGGGCAGACATCAATTATTGTACAGCAAAATTGGTGGCCTGAGGAGTCCATATCTAAGGGAGTGCAGTCTGGTCCAGAAGTCCCAGAGATCCGGAAAGCAGCAGATGACATGTATGTCCCCAGGCTGTGGTCATACAAGAGACTGCATCTTTTGCCAGACCAGACTGAATCCAGGCCATCACTCTCTGGTCTTCCTTCCACGCTGTGGCTCTGGTGGTGTAGTTGTGGCAGGAGGAGGAGGAGGAGGATGGTCCAACTCACTCAGGTGGGTATTGGGTGTGATTTCGCCCCTCACCCCCTTTGTTAAGACTTTATAAAGAAGGTCCTCACACATGAGGCATTGGCCCTCCTGCATGCCCTGCAGTTTGGTGGCAGCCATGCAGGCAAAGGCCTCTTCAGGAGTGGTGGTGGCTCTGAGGGACGCAGAAGCCTCCTGAATGAGCCTGAGCACTGAATCCTGCACGTGACTCCCCTTCCTGGGTCTTTTGGTTGGGAGGAACCTGCGGTTCGGTCAGGCTCCTACTGGGCCCAGGCTTCTCCTGGCTGCCACTTAGCCCTGCCTCCTCCTGGCTGCCACCAACCCCCGCCTAATCCTGGCTGCCACATTCCACAGCCTCCTCCTGTGTGCCACATTCCACAGCCTCCTCCTTCTGGCTGAGGTCTTCCTGTGTATGAAAAAGGGACATAGTTTTAGTTTTTTAGTCATCAATCACACACAATTTTCACCTCATGACTGTTGTAAATTGAATGTTAACAAATATAACTGATGATCATTCTGAGCCCAGCATTTTTCATTCTTGTCCCAATTATTTTTGAACACTACTGTCTATTGATATGTCAGACACTTTATTAAATCAGCAATTAGTGATCAATAATAACATCTAGTAAACATCATTTATTTATTGACCAGAAATCTGTAGAACAATGCTATACCTGACTCCAGCTGGGCTCCTCCACTTCTTCCTGGCTGGAAGTCCCAGGTTGGACATCGGAAGCCTCAGCTGGGGTGGAAGATAGGGTTGGAAGGAAGAGTGGAAGGAAGAGTGGAGAGGGAACTCCCTGACTCCATACTGGTCTGACAGAAATCGCAGTCTCTCATAGTAACCCAGCCTGGGGACATAAACGTCATCTGCTGCTGCTCCTGATCTCTGGGAATCTGTCACCTTCTTGCGCTCCCTAAGATATGTGCTCCTCAGGCCACCAATTTTGGCTTTTAAATAAGGGATGGTTGCTGTGGGGACCACCAGCTTCACCAACTCCAGCAGTTTCTCCAGCACTGCCTGCCTCTTTTGTTTATGATTATAATGCGGGTGTTTCACCTGCCACAGACAGGGCAGTTCCCTGTATTTGTCTATGAACAGGGGGAGGAAGTTGTGGTCATTGAAGCCATCCATTTTCTCTGCAAGACACAACACAAGACAAACCCTAATGTCAAGGGAAACTCTCCTAATTTTGTTACAATATAAGCCTCAATCTAGAAGCAGTATAGATCTTACCTTCGTTATCACGATCGGCGCCTCCGATACTCCTTCCTCCGCTCACAGATCGTATGTACTACGCACGCGTGTTACACTTTATATACACTGCGCATGCGTGAAACTCCGCCTGCCCCTGACGTTCTTTCTAGTCTATTCCCTGCCCCTTCTCGTTTGGCACAGTGGGGGAAGAGCACATGGCGGAGACACAGCAGGTGCGTGCTAATTACAGCAACGAGGAGGAGGAGGAGGAAAGCCCGGAGCCTGAAACGTCCCGATCCCGGAAGAGACGATTTAAGGCCTCAAATATGTCCTTTGGGGAGATGTTGGAGATGGTGGACATCCTGAAGAGGGCCGACTATGATGGGAAGTATGGACCTTACCCCAACCCCAATGTCCGAAAGGCCAAGATCATGGCGAAAGTGGTCAAGAGTCTGCACCGGAATTTCGGAGTACGGCGATCCAAGGATCAGCTCAGGAAGTGGTGGTCGGACCTGAAATTAAGGGAGTATGAGTAGTACAGAAGGATCAGGAGAGTGCTGCAAAAAAGTAAGTAGTTGTGCTGTGTTCCTATTCTTTATGTTTATTACGTTCGTGCTGCTCCATGTGCTTTACTTTACTGTTGTACAGTTTAAAATGGCAACTTACATGTTCATGGGCACATTATTCGTTCATATGAAACATTGTTCGTTCGGACTAGAAAACACCATTGTTTTGGCCATATGCATTTGAATGTTTTTTTTATGGCCTACTTCTCTTAAAATAAGTTGGTTGTCTATATGGGTTTGTAACTAGAATGAAATGCAAACTAGATTCTGTGTAAGGATAGGATACTCAGCAGCTGTGTACACATCTGGACGCAGGAGCACTAGTGTGGGACACCAGAACACCCTTTTTATTAGGGGGTCCCACACAGGTGCTCCAGTGGATACTATAGGGGTGACTCCATCTGTGAAGCTTGTACAAAACAGGTAAGTATTCAAGCTTGACCAAGGACAAAATATGTCTTCATCTTGGAACTCTGCCAAAACAGACAATTGTACCCCACTTCCAAACAATGTTTCATATTCCTAGTTCTGCCATCAAATATCTGTGTGCTAACTATACCTATTTTTTTTTACATAGAGGAGAAAAGACTCGGAGGACACCCCTCATCTGAGGAGACCACAGACCCCCACCTCTGGAAGAAGGGGAAATCCCAAAAACACAACAGGAGGAGGAGGAGGAGGAGGAGGAAGGAGATGTGATGGAAATTGTCACCACATCAGGTGAGTGTCTGCGACCACAGGCTCAGGTAAGAGATGGATGCTGGCAGATTTATAATACACGGTGTGTTTTTGTTTCTATCTTTTTAGGTGAGCGTGATGTTGTGGATCCAGATCATTTCACCTCTGAAAGTGCACAGATCCTGATTGGGGAGATCGTGGGGTGTAATAGGGACTTGGAAAACATCCAGAAAAACATCAATGATGTTCTAAAAAAAATGAAGAACATCATTGATGTTTTAGGGAGAGTTTAAAACCCCTCCAAACTCCTTTCCTTTTTCTGTGCTTTTTGTGATCTAAAAATTTCTAAAATTTTTTTACATATTCGCAAAAAGCCAAGTTTTGAAGATGCACACAGTGTGTCAACATGTGCTATCTGCCATCACAGGAGATCAATGTAGGCGTTTTGGGGGTGCAACCCCT
Organism: Aquarana catesbeiana; assembly: GCF_042186555.1. NCBI lineage: Eukaryota > Metazoa > Chordata > Amphibia > Anura > Ranidae > Aquarana > Aquarana catesbeiana. The sequence continues at coordinate 133,498,855 of NC_133325.1, read as the reverse complement.
TCCTCAATAATAAAGTAGCTGTGAGGAAGGGGTTGCATCCACAAAACACGTCCCTTGATCCCCCGTAATGGCAGCTAGCACATGTTTACATTCGACAATTTGTATGCATCTTCAAAACTTTTGCTGTGCTCTAATTGGTGTTTTCTGTGACAATGGGTGTTATTTCCTAAGGTAAAATCCACTTTGCACTACAAGTGCAGTTTCAAGTGCACTTGTAGTGCAAAGTGTCTTTGCCTTTAGAAAATAACACCCAACAGTGCTTTGTAATGTTACACAATCACGCCATTTTCAGGACTCACCACATTTCTGTCAGGGTAGGCTAAAAGAAACACAAACAGTAAATGTCACCAAAGATTTTAGTAGTTAAAATGATTTTTTTATTTGAAAAAGGTTTCAGACATTGTCTGGCATATTGATGGCCCCCCTACCCGCAAAGTATTCAAGGTATCTTAGACGGACCTCATGGGCACTCAGGGGGGGCAAGCCAGGACGGCCACTTTCAAGCGCCGTCAGGGTTGGTTCATTCGGAATTCCGGCCTCAGGCCTAACTGAGCCAGCATAGTTGGCAGAATGTTGCCGTAAAAAGTTGCGTAGAACACAGCACGCCAGGATGATATGATTCAGTTTGTACTCCGCCATGTGTATGGGTGTAAGAAATAGGCGGAACCGGCTGGCCATAATTCCAAACATGTTCTCCACCACTCTTCTGGCTCTGGCCAGCCGGTAATTAAAAACCCACTGGTCCGGGGTGAGGGTCCTCATCGGGAATGGCCGCATAAGATGGTCCCCCAGCGCAAATGCTTCATCCGCAACGAAGACGAATGGGAGTCCTTCCCCATTGTCTTCTGGAGGTGGCAAGTCCAAGCTGCCATTCTGGAGACGCCTGTAGAATCCCGTCTGGGCGATGACTCCACCATCGGACATCCGGCCATTCTTCCCCATGTCCACATACAGGAACTCATAAGTAGCCGACACCACTGCCAACATCACAATACTATTGAACCCCTTATAGTTGAAATAGTATGACCCCGAGTTGGGTGGTGGGACGATGTGGACGTGTTTACCATCAATTGCCCCTCCGCAGTTAGGAAAGTCCCACCGCTGGGCAAAGTGGGAGGCCACAGTCTGCCATTCCTGTGGGTTGGAAGGAAACTGTGGAGTCAAACAAGAAAAAAAAATTATTCATTTTGTACATAAACAGGGAAAGCAGATTAGACACAAACATTCTTGGCCAACATCAAGATAACATTTATTTAAGGGAGTTTTTAAAGACCAAGGTATAAGGTACACCTATCAGATTCCCCCTCCCCCCCTCTCATGGGTCATTTCTAACATTATGGGGGGGGGGAGCTCTTGGACAGTTAACCCTCTCCACTTCATTTAGAGATGAATGCCTAAATAATGTGTGTTACTTTGGCCAGCGCCTCCTTAGTTACACTATTGACAGCCCACTGGACAGGTAAGAAGTGTCATAATACAAAGATATAAATACACATTGTACACATTTGAGCACATTTGGACATTCTGCTATTACCTATCAAGATAATAATAGTATACAAAAAATGTAAACATTACCATTTGAAAGTATACAGGCAGGCTCTTGCACTACATGCTTTGGGGAATTCATCCATAAATATGACCACAAAAGAGATGGGTATATTGTGTATGGGTTTGGCAAATTCAGCAGATAGATGATTGAGTAGATAGAGAATTGGTATCAGTTGGGTTAGGGAAGGTTCCAAATGATTTGGGGAGCCCCCAAAAAAAGCCTCTGGCACTCTGCCTGAATTTTAAGCACAAATCACATTTTAAAACATTTTAGGGGATGTTTGGGGTAAAGCACTACTATGGAGCTGATAAAATACATTGTTAAGTGACTACATGAGGTGAATATAAGGCCAGGAGAGCATGCTGGGGAGGTAAGTGAAGGCAAATATGCATGAAGGACAAAAAAAATAATTACATAAAAATCCAGCATGAATGAGGACAAAGGGGACATTCACAGCATATTACAATCATGGTAATTAGGGAATGAGGAAAGAAATACAATATATTATCAAACATTAAATACAATAAAATGTGATGTTAAAGGATAAAAATCTTACCTTAATATACTCCTTCTGCAAGACCTGAATGATGGCAGAACAGGTCTCCGGGATAATGATCCCCAGAGCCTGGGGGGAGATGCCTGTCGAGAACTTAAGGTCCTGCAGGCTTCTCCCCGTCGCCAAGTACCACAGGGTGGCGACTAACCTCTGTTCTGGAGTGAAGGCTTGCCTCATGCAGGTATCCTGCCTGCTAATATAAGGGGTCAGCAAAGCCAACAAACGGTGAAATACGGGGTGCGTCATCTGGAGAAAGTTCCTGAAATCATCAGGAATATTCTCACGGATCTCACGGAGCAAAGGCATATGACAGAACTGGTCACGCTGAAGCAACCAATTCTTGGTCCATGAACTCCTCCCCACCCTGTTCATGGACTGGACTTGTGTCAAGGTAAGGACCCCAACACCAAGCCCCCGCACAGCAGGAACTCTACGAAGAGTACGTATACGCCACATGGCTAGAAAACGGTCGGCTGCTCAGAACGAAGTAACAGAACGCACTGAAGAACAGCAAGGCCTGTGAAGAGCGACCTGAAAAACAGCAACGAGCGGACAAGATCGCACAGAAAACTCCAATACGAACTGACTGCACGCACTGAAGAGCAGATTCAAACCCACAAGCACAAACTGAACAGCAGAAAATGATCTGAAAACCACGAGTCTGAAAAAGCGCGAATCGTCTCTCACCAAACTTTTACTAACACGAGATTAGCAAAAGCAGCCCAAAGGGTGCCGCGCTTGGTTCGGACCTGCCCTTTTCTAGTCTCTAGTCTCGTGGTGTACGTGACCGCGTTCTTGGCGATGGGAAATTCCGACAACTTTGTGCGACCGTGTGTATGCAAAACAAGTTTGAGCCAACATCCGTCGGAAAAAATCCATGGATTTTGTTGTCGGAATGTCCGATCAATGTTCGACCGTGTGTACGGGGCATTAGAGGGTAAACTCGACCATCATCACTTGACCTCTGCTGAATTTGCAATTTGGGTTGATGTGGTCCAAGCTCCTTTATCCTCTTTTTTACTTCATCTGAACGCCTTGTGAAGGGAAATAGTTTCAAAGATGGAACCAAATTTTCACTCATTTTGAAAAAAGTTCCACAATGATCAGTACTTATGAGTCAAATGAAAATCTGGGTAAGTTTAAAAGAGAGATAGGTATGGCGCTGCCAAATGCAAGTGTCAGTTTCATCAAATGCAGCCTCACTGTGCCCATCAATTGCAGCCTTACTGTGCCCATAATGAGAGGTTCCCACCATGCCTGTGCTGAGTTCCGGGGTCTGTACACCTGCTGGCTGCTGTGCCCATTATAAGGGGTTCCCCCCATACCTGTGCTGAGTTCCTGGCTGGCTTTTATACTGTGGCAATAGACTTCAGAGGACAAGTGTACAGGGTACATTATGTAGGTTCAATATGATCACCACATTTTTCCAGCTGTTCTAGATGCTTCTTTATTCAATATTGCCATGTGAAAAATACAGCCAGAAATTTTCAGTTTAGCTTGGAAAAACAATAGTTATCAGTTGTTATTTTGGGGTATTTCCCTTTAGATTGCACACTTAAAAGGCAGTATAGACTAGGGGGTCTCCAAACTATGGCATGAGAACTACATCCGACCCACTACAAGATTTTACCCGGTCTGCAGCAACTCTGATATGATGGGGGCTTCTGACATACAGGGGGGAGGGGTGGCTCTTGGATGTGATGAGGAGGCTTCTAATGTTGATCCTGATGTGATAGAGGGTGTCTGGTGTGAAAGGAGGGACTCTTATGTCATGAGGAGCTTCTGATGTGAAAGAGGTATTCTGATGGAAGGGGCTTCTGATGTAAAAGGGCGAACTTCAGATGCAAAAGGCTGGACTGATATTTTCAACCCACAAATCTATTTATGATTTACAGAGCCCTGTGTATAATGTAGAGCCTGGTATATGATGTACAGAGCCCCGTGTATAATGTAGAGCCTGATATATAATGTACAGAGCCCTGTGTATAATGTTCAGCCTGGCATATGATGTACAGAGCCCTGTGTATAATGTACAGCCTGGGATATGATGCACAGAGCCCGGTGAACAATGTACAGCCTGGTATATGATGTACAAAGCCCTGTGTATAATGTACAGCCTGGTATATGATGTACAGAGCCCTGTGTATAATGTAGAGCCTGGTATATGATGTACAGAGCCCAGTGTATAATGTAGAGCCTGGTATAGAATGTACAGAGCCCGGTGTATAATGTAGAGCCTGGTATAGGATGTACAGAGCCCTGTGTATAATGTACAGCCTGGGATATGATGCACAGAGCCCGAAGTACAATGTACAGCCTGGTATATGATGTACAAAGCCCTGTGTATAATGTACAGCCTGGTATATGATGTACAGAGCCCGGTGTATAATGTAGAGCCTGGTATATGATGTACAGAGCCTTGTGTATAATGTAGAGCCCGGTGTATAATGTACAGCCTGGTATATGATGTACAGAGCCCTGTGTATAATGTAAAGCCTGGTATATGATGTGCAGAGCCCTGTGTATAATGTACAGCCTGGTACATCATATACCAGTACATTATACACTGGGCTCTGCACATCATATACCAGGCTCTACATTATGCACAGGGCTCTGTACATCATATACCAGGCTGTACATTATACACAGGGCTCTGTACATCATATATCAGGCTGTACATTATACACCGGGCTCCACATTATGCACAGGGCTCTGTGCATCATATACCAGGCTGTACATTATACACCGGGCTCTGCACATCATATATCAGGCTGTACATTATACACCGGGCTTTGTACATCATATACCAGGCTCTACATTATACACCGGAATCTACATTATACAGAGACAGGGCTCTGCACATCATATACCAGGCTCTACATTATACACAGGGCTCTGTACATCATATACCAGGCTCAGGGGCGTAACTAGAAATCACAGGGCCCCATAGCAAAATGTTGTATGGGCCCCCCCACAAAAAAAAATGAACTATGCCATTGAACAACAGATTACCACACCCATGTGGCACAGTACCCAGGCAACAGCCTATATTAATTTTGAACAACAAAGTATGCAGTATACTGTATGCAGTAGAGCTAGGCGATTTTCTCCCCCCAAAAAATCTGCGATTTAAAAAAAAAAAAAAACTCGATTCACGATTCGAATCGAGTTTTTTTTTTTTTGATGGACACCGCTCCGGTCCTGAGGAGCCGCGGCTTCGGCCTAGTCCGCGGCGTCCGGCCTAGCGGACTAGGCCGAAGTCGCGGCCTCACTCAAAAACTCCTACCCACAGCTCCTCAGGACCGGAGCGGTGTCAGCATCGGTCCTTTTGAAAAGAAAAAAAAAAAGATTTGCTGAAAATTTGAATCGATTTGACTTCTCAACTTGATTCAAGATTCAAATCGATTTTTGCCCCAGCCCTAGTATGCAGTCCCTGAAAGACACACATGCATACCCCCATCAGTACAGACACCCCCTACCTCAGTGCAGACCCCCCAGCAGTACAGACACCCCTCAATACAGATACTCCCCTTAGTACAGACACCCCCCCTAGTGCAGACCACCCCAGCATTACAGACCCCCCTCAGTGCAGGACCCAACCCCCCCAGCAATACAGACATCCCCCAGTGCAGACCACCCCCCTCAGTACAGATCCCCCCTCAGTGCAGACACCCCCAGCAGTGCAGACACCCCCCTTAGTGCAGACACCCCCCTAGTGCAGACCCCCCTAGTGTAGACCCCCCCCAGCATTACAGACCCCACTCAGTGCAGACCCCCCAGCAGTACAGACACCCCTCAGTACTGACACCCCCCAGTGCAGACCCCCCAGCATTACAGACCCCCCTCAGTGCAGGACCCAACCCCCCCAGCAGTACAGACATCCCCCAGTGCAGGCCACCCCCCTCAGTACAGATCCCCTCAGTGCAGACCCCCCTCAGTAGTACAGACTCCCCCCAGCAGTGCAGACACCCACCTTAGTACATACACCCCCCTAGTGCAGACCCCCCAGCATTACAGACCCCACTCAGTGCAGACCCCACATCAGTACAGACACCCCCCAGTGCAGACCCCCCTTAGTACAGACACCCCCCTAGTGCAGACCCCCCAGCATTACAGACCCCCCTCAGTGCAGACACCCCCAACCTCAGTGCAGACCCCCCCAGCAGAACAGTCACCCCCCACCTCAGTGCAGACCCCCCTCAGTGCAGACCCCCCCAGCAGTACAGACAACCCCCCTCAGTGCAGACCCCCCCAGCAGTACAGACACACCCCCTCAGTGCAGGATCCCCCTAGCAGTACAGACACCCCCCCAGTGCAGGACCCCCCCAGCAGTACAGACACCCCCCCAGGGCAGACCACCCCCCCAGCATTGCAGACACACCCCCTCCTCAGTGCAGGACCCCCCAGCAGTATAGACACACACCCCCTTACATACCTCAGAACAGTGCTGACAGTCTCCACTCCAGATACACACAGCGGTGTCCCTCAAGGCTCGAGCGCAGGCTCCTCCTCCTCTGTGGATGTAAACAGAGAGGAGAAGAGGCGGCTTCGGTCCGCGCCGCTGTGGGACAGTGAGCGGTGTTGGTGGTGCGGCTGCCGCTACGCTTCCCAAGGGTGTCACCTGGTGTGGCCTGCACCCGTCTGGCAACGCCACTCATGCAGGCCCCATAGCGACTGCGCGTGTTGCTATGGCGGTAGTTCCGCCAATGACCAGGCTGTACATTATACACCGGGCTCTACATTATACACAGGTCTCTGTACATCATATACCAGGTTGTACATTACACACAGGCTGTGCACCTCATATACTAGGCTGTACATTATACACCGGGCTCTACACATCATATACCAGGCTGTACATTATACACCGGGCTCTGCATATCATATACCAGGCTGTACATTATACACCGGGCTTTGTACATCATATACCAGGCTGTACATTGTACACCGGGCTCTGTGCATCATATCCCAGGCTGTACATTATACACAGGGCTCTGAACATCATATACCAGGCTGTACATTATACACAGGGCTCTGTACATCATATACCAGGCTGTACATTATACACTGGGCTCTACATTATACACGGGGCTCTGTACATCATATAACAGGTTCTACATTATACACAGACAGGGCTCTGCACATCATATACCAGGCTCTACATTATACACAGGGCTCTGTACATCATATACCAGGCTGTACATTATACACCGGGCTCTACATTATACACAGGGCTCTGTACATCATATACCAGGTTGTACATTATACACAGGGCTGTGCACATCATATACTAGGCTGTACATTATACACCGGGCTCTGCACATCATATACCAGGCTGTACATTATACACCGGGCTCTACATTATACACAGACAGGGCTCTGTACATCATATACCAGGCTGTACATTATACACAGGCCTCTGAAGATCATATACCAGGCTCTACATTATACACAGGGCTCTGTACATCATATACCAGGCTCTACATTATACAGTACTACAGAAGCAAATACTCTTGCGCACAGGTGTGTAAGCTAGATGATCCCAAGGGTTCAAAAAGGACAATGAGTTTCGGCCTTGCTGCTCTCCAGGATGGGATTATCCTAGTAGTGAACGATAAAAAAGGAGAGAGAGAGCGCACCAGCCTAGTGCATTATCCCAAGGTAAATTTATTAAAAACAAAAATTAAAATCTACTCACAAAGTTAAGAAGAAAAATCGCACTGTATACAGTCACAAGGCGATTGGTCCGCTGGTAGCAGTTTCCAGGTCCTAGGAAGAGGACGTGCGAACCGCTGCTGGCTAACGCATTTCGAAGGTGTCCCTTCTTCATCAGAGCCTTAACTGTGCTAGTCTCAAGCAACTATTTATACATGTGTCTATCTGGGACTCGCATCTCAGATTAGTTTTGGAACCCCTCCCCTAATTAGTGGGAGGTCCCAAAAAACTACATTATACACCTGGCTCTACATTATACACAGGGCTCTACATTATACAAAGGGCTCTGTACATCATATACCAGGCTCTACATTTTACACTAGGCTCTGTACATCATATACCAGGCTGAGTTATTCCTGTGTAAGCAGCAACCATTTCCTATGAAGATATAGTATTGGCATATTTATATACGGTATACGGTATAAACACACAGGTGATCATAATGTGTTTTGATAGGGTGCTCCCATCAGGTCACATAATGTATTCCAAAGTATAGTAACTTTTAGGAATTCACTAAACAGTAAACTATTTCCTGTGTGATCAATAATCATAGGATTAGGAAGATATATTATTGGCACCGTCGTATATATACACAGGGGGCTAGATGTATAATCAGTCTGTATATAGACCAATGTATGATCAGTAATCATTCCTTATGCGGATGTATTATCACATTTACAGAACATAAGCACAGGTGGTCAGGTTTGATGATCAGTCTGTAGAGCAAGATTTTATCACCAAGCACCGAGTCTGACAAAATCATTTATTAGTGGTGCTGCATTCACATTGCATTGAGATATTTGGTAACTGCAGTGCAAAGGAAATTTCTATAAAATTTAAACCATATGCTGTGCGCTGAGTGAGTCTCTCATTAATTATCTTACAGCTCCGCTTGGGCCATGTGACACACGGAGCTGCCGACATTTAAACTTGCGGTTTAACCTCTAACAACAAAGCTTTGAACAACACAGCTCCCGCCCGTAGTAATACTATGGGCGGAAGCTGTTTTGGATTGCGCCGCAAAGCAGGTCAAAAGCCTGCAAATGAAGCGCCTTGTCTGCAATCTTGTGATTGCATTGACGTGGCGCTTCCCATAGTGCACTGTGTCTGGCGCCCGAACACAGTGCACTTAGTTAAAGGACATTTAACTCCCTATGGACGGGCCGCCACTGGTAGAAATGTTTATGCATATGCACACTATGTTTATGATACATGTTCTTTATTTATGTATGTGTGTATCCAATTGTATTAGCCCTCCCACAGGAGGGAGGGTCCTAAATCAAAGGTCACATGGGACATTCTTTTGACCTTAGTCACACTATAAAGATCATCTACCTGCACTCCAAACTTAGCTCTGAAGAAGAGGGGACACCCCTCGAAATGCGTCAGCTTGCTTTGCACTCTACATCCCACAACTGTTACTGGCCAGCGGATCTTGCTGGATGGAACATATGGTGGATTTTATACAATTTTCTTGATTTTATCACTCGTTGGTGAGTATTTTTTTAACTTTCTGCAATATTAAAGTGTTGCAAAGGTAATGCGCTAGGCTGGTGCGCCCTCTGTTTTTATTTTCTTCTGGGTTGCTCTGCCCCTGGAGCAGAGAGAAGGAGGAAGAGAGAGACAGAGAAGGAAGGAAGGAAGGAAGGAAGGAAGGAAGGAAGGAAGGAAGGAAGGAAGGAAGGAAGGAAGGAAGGAAGGAAGGAAGGAAGGAAGGAAGGAAGGAAGGAAGGAAGGAAGGAGAGCGAGAGCTTTAGAAACTCACCCAGCTTAGGTCTTGGCTAGGTTTAGCTACAGACTCATATCCAAGCCAGAAACTGCCTGCCCAGCAGAAAGGCTAAGAGAGCAGCCCACTCTGGATCCTGGGAGTTTCTCAAAGGGACTGAGTACAGACCAGCCATCACACCCTAAGGGAAGGAGAAGACAGGGAAGTTCAGCACCTCACATGTCTGGGATCAAGTGTAGCTCAAGTGCAGTGTAATGCTGCGTACACACAACCGGACTTTTCGTTGGAATGAACTCCGAAGGACATTTCGATGGAGTTCTGACGGAGTTCCGCTGAAACGGACTTGCCTACACACGATCACACCAAAGTCGTTTCAAACGTGATGACATATGACCGGACTAGAAAAGTAAGTTCAATAGCCAGTAGCCAATAGCTGCCCTTACCTTTGTTTTTGGTCCGTCAGACTAGCATACAGACAAATGTTTTTTTCTATAGGTATTGAGTCAGAATTTTCGACAGAAAAGGTCCGATGAAGCCCAGACACAATCGGAATGTCGGGCATTCTGCCGAAAAGTCCAGGAGCATGCTAATTCTCTAATCTAGGGACTACAGCAGCCAGGTGCCGTGCAACACAGCCAGGTGCTGTGTCTTTGACACAACCATTTGGAACTGTCATTCTTTTTTGTTTTCTGCGCTACTACTCCCACAGCTGTGCAGTTCAGTTTGCATCTTGGATCAGACCCGCAACTGTTTGAAGTTCTACAGTTTTTGTCATTTCTGGGTGGGTATCCCATGCACCCCTATTCCCCATCCAAATTAACTGCTCCTAAAATAAACACCAAAAACCAACACCCCTAGGCTGTTTATTGAGCCATCTGGAAGTGTGTGAAAATGCCTTTTGTCTGGGTGCTGTAAGGGGGAACAGGCTCAAATCAAGAGGCTCCCCTCGGGGGTAGCGCTACAAAAGGCAAAACTTTTTTTTAGTTTTGGATAGGGAGAGGGAATAGAACGCCTGTCAGTTTTTATTGCTGTCTGTGCCCATTAGGGAGATTCACTCTCTCTAATTATCCTGTTTACTGTTATCATCGAAAGTGAAAGAAAAAGAAAATTTCACATTTTTGGTTGACATCAGAGCACTAATAGGAGGGAAAATCTTCCAATGGAGTTCTGGTGACACATCAGGAGTCCCTCACTTTGGAGGGATTGTTTCTTATTTGCTGTTTCAGCTATAAGAAAAGAAGTAAAGGGGGATCACTCCAATGGGACACAGATGATTTAAAAAACAAAAACAAAAAAAAAGCTGACAGGTGTTATAAACCTCCCTTACTCTATCCAACATGAAAAAAAAGTTATTCTTTTAGTGCTGGTTCACACTGCTTCGTAGTGCGAAATCGCATGTGATTCGCATCGCACTGTAGTGCAAATCACATGCGATGTCCGTGCGATTTCAGCCATACAGATAGTATGGCTGAAATCGCATTGCATTCGGACTAAACTCGCACAGGACCCTTTTTTTGGTCCGCACCAGAATCGGATCACATGGGTGTTCACCTCTGTGATCTGATTCATGTCCGAATTGTCAGTTTGCAGTGTGATATGCGACCTGAAATGGGGGTGTCATTAACAATGTATTGACACTCCCCGCAGTTCGCATATGCGAGTCGGGTGCGATGCGGGAATCTGCATTGGATTTGCAGGCTTCCCACATCGCACAAGTGTGAACTGGCACTTAGTTGCACTTTAAAAGTGGACAGTGCAGTCTGAAGCCTGTCCGTTAGCTTGGAAAAGGGAAGGGGGAGGAGAGAGGAGCAGGGGGGTGCCTTGACATCCTAGACTACAGGGCTGTGTGTTTCTATTGATGCACACAGTGTAGAGAGGCATAACTCTAGGGTGACTCCATAGGATACTGCAAAAGAAAGGAGCCATGCTGTAACAGGAAACCTACGGCAGTGATCATGGCAATAGCTTAAACTGGAACATAGGCAAGGATTAAAAGATAAAGAAGCTGTATACTCAGTATGTGATTAAACCAACTGCTTAAAAATGGAGGGTTCAATATCACTTTAACCGCTTGAGGACCAGCCGCCGCAGTTATAAAGCAGCAGGTTGGCTCCCCTGGGCGAGCCGTCGTAGCTGTACATCGGCCGCTTTAAGAGCACTGGAGGGTGACAACGGAGCCGATGTGCTTGCATGGCGGTCGCGATGTCCGCCGGGCACCCGCGATCGCTCCTGAGAGAGACAAAACAGAGTTCTGTCAATGTAGATCTCCGTCCTGTCAGGGGTGAGGAGACTGATCTGTTGTTCCTACGGCTTAGGAACAACAATCGATTGGTCTCCTCCTACAGGCAGTCCCATCCCCCCCACAGTTAGAAACACTAACACACACTTAACCCCTTGATCGCCCCCTAGTGTTAACCCCTTCCCTGCCAGTGACATTTATACAGTAATCAGTGGCTATTTTTTAGCACTGATCGCATGTCAATGATCCCAAAAAAGTGTCCGATTTGTCCGCTGCAATGTCGCAGTCCCGAAAAAAAAATTGCAGATCACCGCCATTACCAGTAAAAAAAAAAAAATTAATAATAAAAATCCCATAAATCTATCCCCTATTTTGTAGACGCTATAACTTTTGCGCAAACCAATCAATATACGCTTATTGCGATTTTTTTTTACCAAAAATATGTAGAAGAATACATATCGGCCTAAACTGAGGAATATATTTGTTTTTTACAATTTTTGGGGGGCTATTTATTATAGCAAAAAGTAAAAAATATTGGGTTTTCTTCAAAATTGACGCTTTTTTTTGTTTATAGCGCAAAAACTTCACCTGGCGATCTGGCCAGTAACACACCTCCTGTATTAAAGTGCCCCCACTCTGGATAAAGGAGCACAGGGGGCACATTTGGACAGCAGAATTGTCAGTCTGGGAGGAGAGGAGTGTTAGATGGACTAGCAGCTCTAGATACAGATTTAGACACTTTTGCCTCGTACACACGATTGGACTTTCCGCCAACAAAACCATGGAATTTTGTCCGAAGGGTGTTGGCTCAAACTTGCATACATACGGTCACACAAATGTTGGACAACAATTACGAACGTAGTGACATACTACGTGGTTTTTCAGTCCTGTAGCGCCATCCTTTGGGCTCCTTCTGCTAATTTGGTGTTAGTAGAAGTTTGGTGAGTGTTGATTCGCGCTTTTCTTTTTGTGTTTTTCATTTAGTGTTTTTCAGTTCGTTTCTGAACGGTTGTTCATCAACCAGACATGTTGTGGAATCGGAGGAGATAACGTGTTATTTATTATTGGCCTTGGAGTTATTGCTTTGACGTTATTTTTTTGGTGGAATAATGATTTGAGTTGGTATATTTCCTATATTTTTGGATGCATAGAATGCACTTTTTGGTTAAGTTCTATTGGCAGATAGCATGTCTAATTTTTATTGTTTTTTATTTTTAATGCACTGTAATAAAAAAAAGTTGTGTAGAATATTACAAACGCCGGCCGCTTCTGCTTCCGAGCATGCGTATTTGTACTTTGGACTTTTGTCCGACGGACTTGTGTACACACGATCGGAAAATCTGAAAACGCACATTACAAGGCTGGAATGGGCAACAAGACCATCAGCAAGAAGCTTAGTGAGAAGGTGACAACTGTTGTGCCCCGTACACATGGTCGGACTTTGTTCGGACATTCCGACAATGAAATCCTAGGATTTTTTGCATACACACGGTCACACAAAGTTGTTGGAAAATCTGATCGTTCTAAACGCGGTGACGTAAAACACGTACGTCGGGACTATAAACGGGGCAGTGGCCAATAGCTTTCATCTCTTTATTTATTCTGAGCATGCGTGGCACTTTGTCCGTCGGATTTGTGTACACACGATCGGAATTTCTGACAACAGATTTTGTTGTCGGAAAATTTTATATCCTGCTCTCAAACTCTGTGTGTCGGAAAATACGATGGAAAATGTGTGATGGAGCCTACACACGGTCAGAATCTCCGACAACAAGGTCCTATCACACATTTTCCATCGGAAAATCCGACCGTGTGTACGGGGCATTACAATCAAGCACAGAGGTGGAAACATTATGCTTTGGGAGGTTTCTCTACTAAAGGTACAGGCCAACTTTGCTGCATTGAGGGGCCAATGGACTGGGCCATGTATTGTAAAGTCTTGGAAGAGAACTTTCTTCCCTCAGAACACTAAAGATGGGTCGTGGATGGGTCTTCCAGCAGGACAATGACCCAAAACATACCACCAAGGCAACAAAGGAGTGGCTCAAGAAAAAGCACATAGAGGTCATGGAGTGGCCTAGCCAGTCTCCAGACCTTAATTCTATAGAAAATTAATGGAGGGAGCTGAAGCTTCGAGTTGTCAAGCAACTGCCAGGAAACCTTAAAGCAGTAGAAAACCGCACCAATTATTTTAATTTTTTTAAACCCTGAAAGGTAAAGGCATCGCATACTAGCACATTATGAAATACCTTAGAATGAAGCCCTCCAGCACCACACTGTCACTGCTGACTGGCGCTTCCATCTTCACCTGGTCTTCCTTCCGGGTTTGTGTCCTCCGGCCTGATTGGCCACGCCACTCCTGTGAATGTGCGCGAGAGTCAGGGACCATGGCATGGAGCTCTGAAGGGATGACATAGGTAAGCCTTATTATAGGCTTACCTGTAGGTACAAGTGCCAAAAAAGGATTTACTTCCACTTTAAGGATTTACAGAAGATCTGTAAAGAAGAGTGGACCAAAATCCATCCTGAGATGTGTGCAAACCTGGTAACCAACTACAAGAAACGTCTTACCTCTGTGCTTGCCAACAAGGGTTTCTCCACCAAGTACTAAGTCATGTTTTGCTTGGGGATCAAATACTTATTTTACTCACTGAACTGCAACTCAATTTATAACATTTGTATCATGTGTTTTTTTCTGGATTTTTGGTTGATATTCTGTCTCTATCATTTAAAATACACCTGTGATAAAAAATTATAGACCCTTAATTTCTTTGTAAGTGGGCAAACTTACAAAATCTTCAGGAGATCAAATAATTACTTTTGCCACTGTATATATTTTATCACACACACACAATATGTTCTATATACTTACAGTGCCTTGAAAAAGTATTCATACCCCTTGAAATTTTCCACATTTTGTCATGCTACAACCAAAAACGTAAATACATTTTATATACAGACATATTTGTGAAGTGGAAGGAAAATGATAAAGGGTTTTCTAAATTTTTTACAAATAAATACCTGCAACGTGTAGAACCACCTTTCACTGCAATTACAGCTGGAAGTCTTTTTGGGTATGCTTTTACCAGCTTTGCACATCTAGAGAGTGAAATTTCTGCCCATTCTTCTTTGCAAAATAGCTCAAGCTCTGTCAGATTGGATGGAGAGTGTATGTGAACAGCAATTTTCAAGTCTTGCCACAAATTCCCAAATGGATTTAGGTCTGGACTTTGACTGGGCCAGTCTAACATATAAATAAGCTTTGATATTAACCATTCCATTGTAACTCTGGCTGTATGTTTAGGGCCGTTGTCCTGCTGAAAGTTGAACCTCCGCCCCAGTCTTAAGTCTTTTGCAGACTCTAATGGGGCGTACACACGGGTGGACTTTTTGACCGGACTGGTCTGACGGACGCCAAATCCAAATCCGGCAGACAATCCGATCGTGTGTGGGCTTCACCGGACCTTCAGCAGACTTTTCCAGTCGCAAATCTGATGGACTTTAGATTTGGAACAGGCTTCAAATCTTTACGTCGTGTCTCCGCTGGACCCAGAAATCCGCTCGTCTGTATGCTAGTCTGACGGACAAAAATGCTAGGGCAGCTATTGGCTACTGGCTATCAACTTCCTTATTTTAGTCCGGCGTACGTCATCACGTACGAATCCGTTGGACTTTGGTGTGATGGTGTGTAGGCAAGTCCGTTCGTTAGAAAGTCCGTCGGAAGTCTGTCAAAAGTTCGTCGAAAGTCCGCTGGAAAGTTTGTCGGACCAGTCCGGTCGAAAAGTCCGCCCGTGTGTACGCGGCATTACAGGTTTTCTTCTAAGATTGCCCTGTATTTGGCTCAATCCATCTTCCCATCAACTCTGACCAGCTTCCCTGCCCCTGCTGAAGAAAAGCATCCCCACAATATGATGCTGCCACCACCATGTTTCACGGTGGGGATGGTGTGTTCAGGCTGATGTGCAGTGTTAGTTTTCTGCCACACATAGCGGAAAAAGTTAAATTTTGGTCTCATCTGACCAGAGCACCTTCTTCTACATGTTTGCTGTGTCCCCTACATGGCTTTTCGCAAAGTGCAAACGGGACTTCTTATGGCTTTCTTTCAACAATGGTTTTCTTCTTGTCACTCTTCCATAAAGGCCAGATTTGTGGAGTGCACAACTAATAGCTGTCCTGTGGATAGATTCTCCCACCTGAGCTGTGTATCTCTGCAGCTCCTCCAGAGTTACCATGGGCCTCTTGGCTGCTTCTCTGATTAATGCTCTCCTTGCCTGGCCTGTCAGTTTAGGTGGACGGCCACGTCTTGGTAGATTTGCAGTTATGCCATACTCCATTGTTGGATGATGGATTGAACAGTGCTCCGTGCAAAGCTTGGTATATTTTTTTATAACCTAACCCTGCTTTAAACTTCTCCACAACTTTATCCCTGACCTATCTGGTGTATTCCTTGGGCTTCATGATGCTGTTTGTTCACTAAGGTTCTCTAACAAACCTCTGAGGGCTTCACTTATTTATACAGAGATTAAATTACACACATGTGGACTCAGTTTACTAAATTAGGTGACTTCTGAAGGCAATTTATTCCACTAGATTTTAGTTAGGAGCATTAGAGTAAAAGGGGCTGACTACAAATGCATGCCACACTTTTCAGATATTTATTTGTAAAAAAATTGAAAAACCATTTATCATTTTCCTTCCACTTCACAATTATGCACCACTTTGTGTTGATCTATCACATAAAATACCAATAAAATAAATTTACGTTTTTGGTTGTAACATGACAAAATGTGGAAAATTTCAAGGGGTATGAATACTTTTTTAAGGCACTGTATAATGAAGTTTCCAATCACTGCAGTTACCTAATGTTTATTAAAGTATTTTTGTGTTAGGGATGAAGACACCACAACTCGATGTATACTATGATACATATTAGGAATGTCTTCACCAAAGTGAATTTTTTGCCATCTGTGTTCCAATAGGGAGATTACTACTCATTTCCTGTCCCAAAGCCAAAACAGAAAGTGAAGGGTAATCTCTCTAAAGTGGGGGAATCCCTGGTTGTCATCATGGTCACCAGAACTAGTGTCCCCAGTGGAAGGCTTCACCTCTATCCTTGTGCTGGCGACAACCAAAAATTTTGAATTTTTCTCACTTTTAATCTAGGTGATAGCAGTAAACAGGGCAAATGGAAAAGGTGAATCTCCCTAATGTGGGCACAGAGGGTAATAAAAACTCACAGGTGTTATAATCCCTCCCTATCCAAAATAAAAAAAAAAAATGATTTACCTTTAGTTATCCTTTTGTTTTATATATTCTTATACTTCTAAGTAGAAAATTGATCTGACAGTTTTGAACCAATTTGCCCCTACCCTAATGTCTATCTAACTGTAGAATTTTGGGCAGAGAATTATGTCAACACTCTCAGTAAAACACTGCAGATGTTTTCTATGCATATCCATTTTTTTTTTTTTTTTTTTTGCATATCCATTTTTTAAGTGCTGAACATTTTATAAAAACTCATCATTTACTGTTGTTCAGATACTGCCATCTAGTGGCTGTGATTTGTTACAGGCAGTGAGTTGTGACCTTGTATAACAACCGACTAAAAACGAACCCATAATAATACAGCAAAAATTTAAGGGTATCTAAAACCAAAACTTGTTTGTTTACATTATGGATAGAGTGGGAAAAAGTTAACCCCTTTTGGGTTTTTATTGCTGTCTGTGCCTCCACGGGCAAGATCCACCTTCTGTATTTGTTCTGGTGACCATTGTCATTGAGAGTGAGTGGTGAGATTTTACAGCTGTCACCACAACAGGAAGTGAGGAGAAACTCACCAACCAACCTATGTGATAGCACCATGTGGATGTGATCACTGGTGACCAATGATGTCATGAATGGATTCTATTCGTGACTATTGTTTATAAAGTGACATGTGATTACACAGTGATCACGTGGTGTCTAGGTCGCTCACAGTGGCCCGATACAAAGCACCGCATTGCACTGTGTCAAGTGGACACAACAGTTGCAGATCGCATTGTTGCATGCCCCCTGCACATGTGCACCACGTTGTACAGGTACATCACTGAGCCTGGAGAAGCCGCCTGCCAGAAGTATATGTACTGTTGGCAGTCGGCAAGTGGTTATGGATTAGTATGCTGCAATATTTAACCTTTTTGTTTTTGGGATTAATACTGTTTTAATTATACCAGGATATCTGTAAAAAGGCTTTGTGCATCTGCTCATTACGGTTATATCATCAAAATCATATAATTAAACAGCTATTATCACCTTGCCATGCAGGGCAAAATTACAATTTCTCAGCAAATGCCACCCTTAACCTTGAGCTCTTTTGCCACTTCTTCCACTTCCACAGCTGGCAAGGATACCCAATATTCCAGATACGAAAAACATAAGCCCTGCTCTCCTTTGACAGTGCTTAGGTCTACCAACAATTTACTAGGCCCCATCACTGTCACATGACTGTGGGTGTGACATCACCTCTCCCCTGGGTCACCAACATCAGTCTGTTACACTGTTACAGTGTCTCTTGAACGTTCGCAACCACTAGCCCCATCATCTCTTTCTTCACAG
Source organism: Aquarana catesbeiana (assembly GCF_042186555.1). Classification (NCBI taxonomy): domain Eukaryota; kingdom Metazoa; phylum Chordata; class Amphibia; order Anura; family Ranidae; genus Aquarana; species Aquarana catesbeiana. The sequence goes on along the minus strand of NC_133325.1, from coordinate 133,480,476 downwards.
TTACATAGTTGGTAAGGTTGAAAAAAGGCCATCCAATTCAACCTGAGTGGTGGCAGTGGCTGGTGTTGGAGGTTCTGGCAGTGAGGCACCTTACTAAATGGAATGGTATTGCTACTGGAGCCTGCTGGGGTACAGATTCCCCCTAGGGACCGAGCCTGTAAGCCACGATTTACCAGGCCTTGCAATGTGAAGTATGGTGGATTTCCTCTGTGCCTACAGACGAGATACATTTACAGATACAGCATGATAAAAGACAAACTTGTGGAGTTGTGTAACCGCTTTGTGCTACTTTCACAGAAGACCCCCGAAGCCAGAGGAAGACCTTTTTAATAAATTATTTTAAAAACCTGTGTAGTGTCTTTTATTATTGACACTTTTTCCCTAGGTGAATGGGTAGGGGTACCATGTACCCCATACTCATTCACATAGGGTGGGGGGCCGGGATCTGGGGGCCCTCTTATTATAGGGGGCTCCCAGATTCCGATAAGCCCCCCGCCCGCAGACCCCGACAACCAACGGCCAGGGATGTCGGGAAGAGGCCCTTGTCCTCATCAACATGGGGACAAGGTGCTTTGGGGGGGGGGCCCCACAGCACCCACCCCCCATGTTGAGGGCATGCGGCCTGGTATGGTTCAGGAGGGGGGGCGCTCGCTCGTCCCCACCCCCTTTCCTGACCGGCCGGGCTGCGTGCTCGGATCGGGGTCTGGTATGGATTCTAGGGGGACCCCACGCCGTTTTTTCGGCGTAGGGGCTTCCCTTTATAATCCATAGTAGACCTAAGGGCCCGGTATGACCCGCGACAGGGCTTGCAAGGTGTCACGTTCAAAATGAACGGACTTGTCCGTGTGTGGGCAAGTCCGTTCATTCTGAAAGTCCGCCGTAACTCCGGCGAAAGTCCGTCGGAAAGACGGGTGGACTTAGCCCGCCGGAAAGTCTGGTCGTGTGTGGGCAAGTCCGTCCGTTTTTAAGTCCGGCGCACCTGGCGGACAAAGTCCGTCGGAAAGTCTGCCGGACCAAGTATGCCAGAAAGTCTGATCGTGTGTACGCGGCATTATGCGTCCTCTGGCCTGAGAATGTCACTAACGCACACAAGACGTACATGGTACTGTTAAGATGTCAATGGTTGTACTAACCCCTGAGGTCTCTAGGGGCGATCTCTTGTAACCTTCTCACAATCACACTAATATAATGTGAGCTGTAGATCTAGTATTGATTAGCAGGAGTTCCCTGAACACATTCCAAAGAGAAACTTGTCGGGAACTTTCTTAACCTCTTGGCGCTGACTGCCTCCCAGCCCTTTAAGAGTTCTAAAAACTGTGAGGTGGAGGCAGGCATTCGGATCATGTGACCGCTGTGATTGGCTATCACAGCGGTCACATGATTGAAAAGCTCCCATTCGCAAATAGGCATTAGGAGCTTACAAATCCTACACAAGGCCCAGAGCCCCTACACAGGGCCTTTGCATTAAGGCCCACCCGCCGAGAGGCCACATATATGCATACTGTTGGCGTCAAGAGGTTAATGCTAGGGACACAGGGCTAACCAAGTGTTCCCATGGAACTCGTCACCCCCTCCAACCATCTCTTTTCCTTCCTGTATTGGTCTGTCATGGTTCACAATTTAATTAAATTAGCACGATAAAAAAGGTACAGAATCCTTCTGCTGGCTTTCTCTGTTTATTTTTCAGGTCCTGTGACATCTCGCCCCCACCTCACATCCTGGTCACTGATAAGAAGGCACAGATCACATCATCTCGGCTTTGATCCTATAAAAAAAAAAAAAAATGCATAGAGTGAAATTTAAACCAAGCAACCAATAGGGAGAAAGTGTTTTCCTTTATAGGTGCCAGCATCTATGGTCTGGTACAACAGTCTGAATCTTCAATCAAACTGTCATCTCCCTTCCCTCCCTACCTTTGTCATGGCTCTAACTTTATTAGGGTAAAGTCGCCCCACAGGTGCGGGCGGACACAGTTTATGGTGGTGGTCATTTGGTACTCGAGTCCTAAAAGACTGAGCGGGGTAATGTCACCCCACAGGTGTGGATGGACAGTGTTTATGGTGGTACCTGGTGGTTGGTACAGATTTTGGGTGCTTGAGTCATGAAAAACTGAGCAGGTGTTTTGGTGAAAGTTTAAGGATTGTATTGGTTTGTGTGTGTTCAGTGTTAACGGTCTGGTAAAATTAAAGGTTCAAGGTTATTCATATTCTGTTTTAAATCCCAAATAAAGGGGCCGTCGCCATAAGTTTTTACACTTTAGTTTCCTGGTTTTATTTATTATCATGATTGGTCAGATCTGGAAAATGGAGGATTACCAAATCTCATCACAGGATGGACTGTGGAGATTTCATATATAGGGCAGTGCCAACGTCCTAAACTACAAATGCTAAAAAAGTACACCCAATTGAGTGGAAGACATGGACTTTGTAGGCACCAGTCATAAAATTAAATATGAATTTTTATTTATACAAAAGATACAAAAAGGCATGAACACAGACATTTTTAAAATCGCAATACATTGCAAAATGGTAATAGATAGTACCACATAAATGGGTTGAAAATGGACCGGGGGGTATCCCTTACAAGAGAAAAAACAAGGGGATCCAACCCCTCTATTTCAACTAAAAACCTCAAACTGATATAGCTCAGTATAGCTCTACATGTTTCGCAATTGAATGCTTCTTCAGGAGCTTGTTTGAGTTACCTGTAATAGGAAGAAATAGAAAAAAGACATACACCAAAACAGAACAAAATATTAATATCGTTTTTTTACAAAACCTTGACAGTACTGCGTCTCAATCAAAATCAGTGAGCACCATGAGGAAGCAAGCCCAAGGACCCAACAATGAACACGCATATGGTGACAAACAATCACATGCGGGGACGTGTCTGGTAAGGGGATCATAGCACCAGTAGATTCCAGGGGGGTAGTAAACTGAAAAGTCCCAGCTGTCCGAAAAAGGATAATCAAAGGCTATGTAGAGCTGATGAAGACAGAGCTGCACTCAGTGTGTGAGGGGGGGAGGAGAGAAGAGGAAAAAAGGAAAAGGGGGAAAACAGAAAAAAAAAAGAAAAAAGGGAGAAATAGAGAGAGGAAGGGAAGGGGGGGGGGGGGGAGGGGGGGGGGAAGGGGGGGGGGAGGGGATTGGGAAAACGGGGAAAAGACGAGAGGGAGGGGGGGAGGGGGGGAGAAAGCAAGGGACAGGCAAAAAAGAGGGACCAAGTGAAATAGAAAAAGATAATAATATACCAGCTAGTGCAATTGGGTCAGTCTTCAAGCCAAGTGAGGGCTGCGAGTAGTTGGAAAATATACATTCCAAGATTTTGCCTCCAGTAGCCAAGCTGCATAAGATATTCTATAGTCTCTGATCTGAAGAGTATGAATAATATCAAGTCAGCCAGTATTTATACTAGCTCCAAATATATAATGCCATAACACTGGTAAGCCTAATGGCAAAATAGATCTATTGATTGAGAAGGCTATTTACAATCACCAATAGAGCAAGATCAATACATATAGAGCAACTCCTACCTACTAATGCATGTCCCAATTCCTACTCTGGCCCATGCAAAAGAGGTTTGGGAGGGAACCAACCCCACACCCCAAAAAACGACCAGATGAAATTACGAAACATCATTCACCAATGGCCAAAACACATTCCCAATGCCCACCCCCGGGCCCCATTTTGGGGGCCATGGATGGTACTCACTCAACTATGCACTTGGGCCATCTAGCCACACAGGCACTCACATTGTTACAAAACACACCAGGATCCAATGCCAATCCCGTTCCTAGTAATGGTTCTAATGGCTCAGACACGATGCACCACTAATACGGTATCACTTCCATCAAGTTCCACAGCACCAGCACTGTTTCCTACCAAACAAAGCACGTTGGATGCTCATGTTACTTCTCTATCATCACCTTCCACAAATTTTCCCTCACTTCTGACTCTGCCCCCTCCCACGTAGAACTCGACATCATAAATCTTACTCCGCATTCCTTCTCCCAAGCAGACTTTGACCTTTTGAGATTTGGTTTGAGTTTCTGTCCCACTCCACAAATTGACAAATATGATACTATTAAAGACCTATACCTTTTTTGTAGAAAACTAACTTACAAATACCTCTTTGACGATCAATATATATGTTCTAAACGCGACAAAGAACTTTCTGAAAGCATTAAACATTTTACCATGGAGGAATTTAGGGCTTTTAGAGATCTCATTCTCCTCCTAGAGGAGAATGAGAGGTCTGAGTCCTCAACAATCATCACTGACACTACACATAAAACTATTCCGCCAGTGCCAAAACCCAATAAAAAATTTAAATCCAAGTCCAAAAAATTTCCTGACCTTACAAGTAATCCACATATTTGGGCCTTCCTTACAGTCGCCACAGGTGACCTGAGGCGACTGACACTGGATCCCTTACCAAAAAATTTACGATCTGACCAACTACAATCTTTAAGTAAATGACGTAATTGCCCCGATCTGATCATTAAACAGTCAGACAAAGGGGGCAATATTGTATTGATGACTGAACAACAATACATCAAAATGTGCTTAAATATCCTAAACAACAGAACGTGGTATCGCAAAATCACGGCGAGTGTTAGCCACCGCTTCACCAATGAATACAAATCACTCATAGGAGAGGCCTACCATATGGGTTTGGTGGACCACGATACTTATAATTTTTTGGATAACAAATTCCCTCGCATGGCTACATTCTATGCGCTACCAAAGGTCCACAAGAGCCTTGAAGCCCCCCCTGGTCGGCCTATAGTTTCGGCAATAGGCTCACTGACTGAGAATGCAAGCAAATTCGTTGATTTTTTTCTGACCCCCCATGTTCTACGCCTGCCTTCCTATGTCCGGGACACCCTAGACCTCCTTAAACAGATTGAGGGGGTAACGGTCCCTCCCGATGCCCTGCTCGTGACCTTGGATGTTAAGGCTTTGTATTCCAGCATCCCTCACGAGCGGGGTGTCGGGATGGTCCGTTCCTTCCTCATGGAGGAAGACCACCATTTATGGCCCTTTAACGAATTCGTATTGAGACTACTCTTCTTCATACTGACACATAATTGTTTTATGTTTAATGGTTCCCACTACCTCCAGGTACAGGGCGTGGCCATGGGCACATGCTGTGCCCCGGCCTACGCCAATCTGTACCTGGGGGGGGTGGGAACGTGACATCTTTTCAAATGAACAACTCAGTAGCCACACCAATGAGGTGTTGGTATGCCTAAGGTATATTGACAATATCTTCATTATTTGGACTGGTTCTCAGCAAACACTGGCTTCTTTTGTTAATCGCCTCAATAATAACACTTTTAATTTAAAGTTTACTTACAACAGCGATACACACAGAATCTCTTTCCTTGATTTGGTGATCTACAAGGATGCCAACCACTGCTTGGCCATCACACTCTACCGTAAAGAGACGGCGGGGAACACGATTTTGCACGCTTCTAGCGCCCACCCTTCCACTTTGGTGCGAAGTATCCCCTACGCACAGTATATCCGGCTTAGGAGGAACTGCACTGTTGACAGTGACTTTAAACATCATGCGGACCTACTCAGGGAACGTCTCCTTAAACGGGGATATTCCAAGTCCTTACTACGTAAAGCCTTTAACAAAGCTTGTGACCAATCTAGAAATACACTGCTCTTTTCTAACAAAACCAAGGTAGAGGAACATTCAACGGTCAAATTCATTACACAATATTCGTATCAACAGTACCAATATACTGCAGCAACATTGGCACATTTTGTCTGAGGACCCCATCTTGAGTAAATATGTCAGTGATCACCCAGGGATCGTGTTCAAAAGAGCACCCTCCCTACGTGACAAACTGACTAGGAGCCATTTTGTCCCCTTACAGGCTCATACGACCAACCGAGTGGGCATGTACACTTGTGGGCATTGTTCCTTCTGCCCCTGGGTATCTACAGGTCAGAGATTCCAACTACCGAATGGCGAGACATTTTGCCCACGCTTTCGGGCTGACTGTAATACCCAGGGTGTGATATATCTGATGACCTGTAAGTGTGGGATATTTTATGTTGGCAAGACCATCTGCCATTTCTGGCAAAGGATACGTGATCACGTCTATTATTCAGCAAATGGGAAGATGCTTAGTCCCATTAGTAGACATCTCGATCTGTGCCACAGATTTGACACCTCTGTTGCGACCTTTATTGTTTTGGCAGTAATCCCACAAGACCCAAGGGGGGGTGACTGGGACAGGAGGATACTCCAACAGGAGGCAAAGTGGATCGAACGCCTGAATGCCACACGTTGGCCAGGCATCAATGAAGTACAATTTTATAAATCTTTTCTCGGATAAGGACCTTGGGTCGATCTACATGACGACTAAATAGTGTTCAACTTACCCCAGTAATATTCTCAAATCATTTAGTACGTAATTGATCTTAGTATACTTTTAATACAGTCATGTACCATCGATCTGCTTCTTTTCCCTCCCTCTTCAGGTTGGAGACCTCTCTGTCCTTCGCCCGGCCCATTGGAGTCCCTCTTAGGCAGCTATTTATGACTATACCCTTGTCACTACACTTTGTAGGTATACAGCGGTTCTGTTGGTTTAGAATGTTGTGTAATTGCAGGAATTTTCAGTTCTCAGTCACATTGTTGTTTGCAAAATGTATATGCATTTATTTACTCAACTATTGCCAATGTTTTTTTGGTTTGTACGCACCATGTATGAGCATACCCTCTTCATGGTAGTTAGCATTATGTATTTATGCTTACCGGCCCTGCGTCCCAAGCCTGTAATGAGGACTGAGGCTAAGCCAATCCTTGGACCCCATCGACTTGCGGGTGTACCGGTCACATGTGCGGCCGGGTAGCCACATTCCGCCCCTGTACCAAAGGGGAGGGTTTTTGCAGCTTCTGGTCCAGACCTGCTCCCTCCCTCTAGATGTGCAGTATGTACCTCTTGGTTATGTGCACCAACATCTTCGGGTTTGTTCTACCTGCCTGTTTTAGCCTTTACAGCGCCCTATACGCTGTACACAAGAGGAACCACTAGGGGGAGCTCCCAGATCTGCCACCTTTAGGACTGCGCTCCCTCCACACGCCGAGTCCATGATAGATGGCCCCGCTGGCGACTGCGCATGTGCGGCGAGGTGTGAGTGCGCGCGCAGCTCTGCCCGGCCGAATCAGGTGGTGCACTTGTTGCACACCTGATTGGGGCGTGTACTTAAGGCTAACAACATAGCCTTGTACCACGCCACTACCGTTTATGGCGCTTGGGTTCCTGGGCGTTACTTCCAACAATACAAGCTAGCTGGTAAGATCCTGCTCCGTTTGCATATACAAACTGAACAATTTCCCTGTGGCTGCACTTTGCTTGTGTGGGTAGATTGGTTATATTATGCCCTTTCTATTTCTTCCTTAGATGGCATTTGGCATTTTATTATTTAGCTGCTTCTATGGGCACTATTAGAGTTCCATTACAGCCCTGCTAGCTAAGCTCTGTTTGATGCTAGGTGTACAAGGAAATAGCTGACTGATGCTGGTTATATGATCCGTTCAGCTTGCATCACCCTATAAGGTAGGAGTTGCTCTATATGTATTGATCTTGCTCTATTGGTGATTGTAAATAGCCTTCTATCAATAGATCTATTTTGCCATTAGGCTTACCAGTGTTATGGCATTATATATTTGGAGCTAGTATAAATACTGGCTGACTTGATATTATTCATACTCTTCAGATCAGAGACTATAGAATATCTTATGCAGCTTGGCTACTGGAGGCAAAATCTTGGAATGTATATTTTCCAACTACTTGCAGCCCTCACTCGCCTTGAAGACTGACCCAATTGCACTAGCTGGTATATTATTATCTTTTTCTATTTCACTTGGTCCCTCTTTTTTGCCTGTCCCTCCCCCCCCCCCTCCCTCCCCCCCTCCCACTCGTCTTTTCCCCGTTTTCCCAATCCCCTTTCCCCCCCCCTCCCCCCCCTCCTCTCCCTTTTTTTTTCTGTTTTCCCCTTTTGCTTTTTTTCTCTTCTCTCCTCCCCCCCTCACACACTGAGTGCAGCTCTGTCTTCATCAGATCTACATAGCCTTTGATTATCCTTTTTCGGACAGCTGGGACTTTTCAGTTTACTACCCCCCTGGAATCTACTGGTGCTATGATCCCCTTACCAGACACGTCCCCGCATGTGATTGTTTGTCACCATATGCGTGTTGATTGTTGGGTCCTTGGGCTTGCTTCCTCATAGTGCTCACTGATTTTGATTGAGACGCAGTACTGTCAAGGTTTTGTAAAAAAAACGATATTAATATTTTGTTCTGTTTTGGTGTATGTCTTTTTTTCTATTTCTTCCTATTACAGGTAACTCAAACAAGCTCCTGAAGAAGCATTCAATTGCAAAACATGTAGAGCTATACTGAGCTATATCAGTTTGAGGTTTTTAGTTGAAATAGAGGGGTTGGATCCCCTTGTTTTTTGTCTTGTAAGTGATACCCCCCGGTCTATTTTCAACCCATTTATGTGGTAGTATCTATTACCATTTTGCAATGTATTGCGATTTTAAAAATGTCTGTGTTCGTGCCTTTTTGTAACTTTTGTATAAATAAAAATTCATATTTAATTTTATGACTGGTGCCTACAAAGTCCATGTCTTCCACTCCCTTGGGTGTACTTTTTTAGCATTTATGATTGGTCAGATGGTTATGGGGTGGGTGGAATCAGGGTGGTTGTTTGTGGGGTTGTACAGTCCCATGAGGCCCACTAAGCTTTGTGGAAAAGACGACTCCTCAGAAATGTTTTTTAGACATGTTGGCTGTCAATATTTCTTGACCCTTGGCTTCCACGCATATAAGGGAAGTGCTCAAAAAAGATTAATGCAGAACCAAAATTATCCACCAGAGTATGCTAAGAAAAAGCTGTATGATACCACACACTGATATGTCAGCAATTCAATAATTTTGCACTTGATGTCAGGTACCAGTCTCTTCTATCTAGCAATGTTTTTTTTATTTAGTTTTGAATCGAGTGGAGAGGGATTAGAACACCTACAAATAGGTTTCTATTGCTGTCTATGCCCCTACTAAGGAGGTTCACCCTCTCTAATTGTCCTGTTTACTATTATCGACAAAAAGTAAAAGTAAATCCCAAGTTTTGGGTTGTCACCAGAACAGGAATAGAAGGCATATCTTCCAAGAGGGACACTAACTCTGGTAACCCTAATGACAACTAGGGATTCCCTCACTTAGGCAAAAAAGAGGATGTGCAGTATTTGCCTACGTTTGTAGTAATACTACACTGAGAGTGGCTTTGTTTTTAATTTTCATGCCATCTTTGAGTGAGTTAAAGCGGAGTTCCACCCAAAAGTGGAACTTCTGCTCATTTGTCTCCTCCCCCCCCTCCGGTACCACATTTGGCAACTTTCGGGGGGGGGCGGGGAGTGGATAACTGTCTTTGACAGGTATCCTGTGTATCCTGGTCCCACTTCTGGGAGCCACAGCCGCGGCTGTTGACGTCCCTCTTCCTTCCCCTGCTGCCGGGCCAGTAGGAGAGAGGAGTGGAGCCTCGCACATGCGCAGTAGGATTCCTGGTGTAAGGGCGCAAGGCTACACTGCCGGTTCTCTTACCCACAATGGCGGTGGCAGCACCCGACAGCTGATGAAAACATCAGGTGCGGTGCCGACATCGCTGGACTCCAGGACAGGTGAGTGTCCTATTATTAAAAGCCAGCAGCTGCAGTATGTGTAGCTGCTGGCTTTAAATTTTTGCAGCGGTGGGCGGACCTCCGCTTTAAGGAGCTGCCACTTTTGGTTGCCACATAGAATTTCCATTTTGAAAAGCCATGACCTACTATATCATTATATATATATATATATATATATATATATATATATATATATATATATATATATATATATATATATATATATATATATATATATATATATATATATATTTCTGTATATTTACATCTCCTTCTCACATTTGCTATGTTTAGACAGAGACGCTTTATCTCCCTCCCCCCTGTTTATGTTTTTTTACATGTGCATTGGTGAGAAGTACTCCAGAACCTGCCTGAAGGAGAGATTGCAGATGCTGTTGAGGTGTACTTTTTTTTTGCATTGACTCAATTGTTATGGACTGCTTTGTTTATGAACTTGTCTCCAGATAACATCATTGTCATTACATGCTCTTTATTATTAGACTAGGGACAGTGGATTGGCACCATTCCTTTTGCGCTGGGTATTTTCAAGTATATCCCAAATTTGGGGTCGTATTTGACATTGTTGTGCACTCTAATGCCCCGTACACACGGTCGGATTTTCCGATGGAAAATGTCCGATCGTAGCGTGTTGTCGGAAATTCCGACCGCGTGTGGGCTCCATCGGACATTTTCTATCGGATTTTCCGACACACAAAGTTGGAGAGCAGGAGATAAAATTTTCCGACAACAAAATCCGTTGTCGGAAATTCTGATCGTGTGTACACAAATCCGACGGACAAAGTGCCACGCATGCTCAGAATAAATAAAGAGATGAAAGCTATTGGCCACTGCCCCGTTTATAGCCCCGACGTACGTGTTTTACGTCACCGCGTTCAGAACGATCGGATTTTCCGACAACTTTGTGTGACCGTGTGTATGCAAGACAAGTTTGAGCCAACATCCGTCGGAAAAAATCCTAGGATTTTGTTGTCGGAATGTCCGAACAAAGTCCGACCGTGTGTACGCCCTATACCTGTCTCTTGTAGTGGACATGGAAAAGTAGAGACATGTCTCTTCTTATTTTAACATGCCCATATTATGATTATTAAAACAATGGCATTCTCAGATTCTGCAGCTGCTACCAGAATATAACAATTGTGCTCCCAGCTTTATCCCGCACAGATATTTTCTAGCTTGCAGAACAAAAATCTAGGCACCAGCAGACTGAGAGTGATCATCACTGGGTTAGCTAACCTAGTAGTTAATTTTTTAGACACACAGAAACAATAGTCTCCCCCATGTATTGTATGTATTTTAACAGGAACACGCACCATTCACAGCATCAGTAGGTAAGTTTAAAATACGCTACTTTTCTTCAAGGAGGCGAGGATTCTCTCATTTTTGATTAGAGTATTTAAAGATTCAGCTTAACAGTTTTTACATTTGCTTTGGATAAATAGCAAAAAAAAAAGATCTAAGAAAATATTTACTGAAAAGATATTACAAAATAGGCAATAAGCAATAGCAATATAAACGGGATTTAAAATGAAAGGTACTTAATAAAGTTCACTGTTTGATAACATATAAACCACATAAAATGAAGTGCATAAACAATTCAAATCATAATTCATAGACAAATAAATAATCCACAATTCATAAAACGTGCACTTAATAAATTAATAAATAAATAAATGAATGAAGCAGTGAATAAAGAAATAATTGCTACTTATTTATTTATTGACAGTGCATCCAGAAAGAATTCACAGCGCTTCACCTTTTCCACATTTTGTTGTTACAGCCTTATTCCAAAATGGATTAAATTAATTATTTGTTTAATCATTGAGTGATTGGGGGAAAAGGGCCTTAGTCAGGGAGGTAACCAAGAACCCAATGGTCACTCTGACAGAGCTCCAGCATTTCTTTATGAAGAGAGGAGAACCTTCCAGAAGAACCACCATCTCTGCAGCACTCCACCAATCAGGCCTGTATGGTAGATTGGCCAGACGGAAGCCACTCCTCAGTAAAATGCACATGACAGCCTGCCTGGAGTTTGCCAAAAGGCACCCGAAGGACTCTCAGACATGAGAAACAAAATTCTCTGGTCTGAAGAAACAAAGATTGAACTCTTTGGCCTGAATAGCAAGTGTCATGTCTGGAGGAAACCAGGCACCGCTCATCATCTGGCCATTACCATCCCTACAGTGAAGCATAATGCTGTGGGATATTTTTCAACGGCAGGAACTGGGAGACTAGTCAGGATCGAGGAAAAGATGAATACAGCAATGTACAGAGACATCCTTGATGAAAACCTTCTCAGAGCGCTCTGGACCTTGTCCTGTTGGAAGATGAACCTTCACCCCAGTCTAACGAACCTAAGCACACAGCCATGATAACAAAAGGAGTGGCTACAGGACAACTCTGAATGTTCTTAAGTGGCCCAGCCAGAGCCCAGCCAGAGCCCAGGCTTGAACCCGGTTAAACATCTCTGGAGAGATCTGAAAATGGCTGTGCACCGATGCTCCCAATCCAACCTGATGGAGCTTGAGAGGTTCTGCAAAGAAGAATAGGAGAAATTGCCCAAAAATAGGTGTGCCAAACTTGCAGCATCATACTCAAAAAGACTTGAGGCTGTAATTAATGCCAAAGGTGCTTCAACAAAGTATTGAGCAAAGGGTGTGAATACTTAAGTACGTGTGATTTTTTTTTTTTGTTTTTAATACATTTGCAAAGATTTCAAGCAAACTTTCACGTTGTAATTTTGGGGTATTGTTTGTAGAATTTTGAGGAAAATAATAAATTGAATCCATTTTGGAATAAATTTGTAACATAACAAAATGTGGAGAAAGTGAAGCGCTGTGAATACTTTCTGGATGCACTGTATTTATTTATTCACTGATTCGTTTATTTATTACTTGAGTGCATTTCTTTTTAATTGTGGATTTTGTATTTATTTGTCTATGAATTATCATGTGAATTGTTTATGCACTTCATTATATTTGGTTTATTATCAGATGCAACACACTTAGTTTGGGGAATTCACTTTGTAATGTTATGTGTAGATACAGTGAGTTCTGCTGAGAAAATAGCTGGGAGGAGCAGCGGCGGAGAGAGCTGAGTGAAGCCGGGGGAGGAGAGAGCTGGGCAGAACAGGGTGAGAAGTCCAAAGCAGGAAAGAGAAAGCTGGGTGGAGCAGAGAAGAAGAGAGTTGAACAGAGCAGGAGAGGAGAGAGCTGGGCAGAGCAGGATGAGGAGTCCAAAGCAAGGAAGGAGAGAGATGGGTGGAGCAAGGGAGAAAATAGCTGGGCGGAGCAGGGGAGGAGAGAGCTGGGCAGAGTAGGAGAGGAAAGAACTGGGCAGAGCAGGGTGAGAAGTCCAGAGCAGAGAAGGAGAGGGCTGGGCAAAGCAGAGGAGAAAATAGCTGGGCAGAGCAGCGGCGGAGAGAGCTGGGCGGAGCAGTAGAGGAGAGAGCTGGGCAGAGCAGGAGAGGAGAGATCTGGGTGGAGCAGAGGAGAAGAGAACTGGATGGAGCAGGGGAAAAAATACCTGGGCAGAGCAGGGAAGGAGAAAGCTGGGCAGAGCAGGGGAGGAGAGAGCTGGGCAGAGCAGGGAATGAGAAAGCTGGGCAGGGCAGAGAAGGAAAAAGCTGGGCAGAGCAGGGGAGAAGAGAGCTGGGCGGAGCAGGGGAGGAGAGAGCTAGGCAGAGCAGGGGAGGAAAGAACTGGGCAGATCAGGTGAGAAGAGAGCTGAGCAGAAGAGGGTGAGAAGTCCAGAGCAGGGAAAGATTTAGGGATGTTAGGGGAGATCTCTATCGTGAGGAATTTGGGCTTGGGTGGGAGGTGAATTGCACTGAGCAGAGGGGGTAATTTTGGTGGTACTTTGCAAAGTGGTCAGTGCGTTTACTGTGTTAGGGCTCATTCACACTAGTTGTGGGAGGCAGTAAAACCTCTCGGCTGAACCTCCCAACCACTCCCCCCCTTGGGGGTGTACACATACTGCTCCACAATGCTTTGGTTGGTGGCTGCGGCAGGGATTATAGGTCCTTACTTAATATTGGGGGCTTGCGAGTAAATGTGTTTTTCTAAAAATAAATAAATAAATAAAAAGGTACACCCTGGTGTTCTTTGATCTCTTCCATGTTGTTCAGGTAGATCTCCACCTCTCATAGGTTGCCTACCCCTGCTTTAGAGGGTGCAGCTGAGCCAACCTCACCCAATCAAAAAAGCTGAGAGGTGTGCTGAAGTGTTTTATGACACTTTATTGGACATTTCCTTAAGGCCAATTATTTGACTATATCCATATTTACAGATGACAAAGTTTTATAATCCAACAAGCAACACATCTGATAAAATTGATAAGGTGTAAATATGATATAAATGCATACTGTATATATTGCTTTGGTGATTTAATGTGACCAATGCATCTGCTTGTCAGAAACCATGAATCAGACTGAGACAGAAGTACAGTTAAAAAAATAAAAAAAGAAAAAAAATCTTTGTCTAGAAGTATAGTTAAATCACACATGTTTAATAATAATAATAGTAATAAAAAAGTAAACAGAATAAACGCAGTCCAGCCAGAGTTCAGGAACCGGAGCGGATAGTCAGACAAGCCAAAATGTCAGGGAGCCAGAGATGAGCGTAGTAGAACAGCAAGCAGTGCCATTTTAAGAGCATTATAGGTCCCCAGGCAATACAGTGCACTGGGGCCCTGTCTACACAATCACACACGATTGCCCATCAAATGCAGCTTTACTGTGTCTGTGAATGCAGCCTCACTGTGCCCGTGAATGCAGCCTCACTGTGCCCATCAAATGCAGCCTCACTGTGTCCATGAATGCAGCCTCACTGTGCCCACCATTGCAGCCTCACTGTGCCCGTGAATGCAGCCTCACTGTGCCTGTGAATGCAGCCTCACTGTGCCCATCAAATGCAGCCTCACTGTGTCCATGAATGCAGCCTCACTGTGCCCGTGAATGCAGCCTCACTGTGCCTGTGAATGCAGCCTCACTGTACCCACCATTGCAGCCTCACTGTGCCCATGAATGGAGCCTCACTGTGCCCACCATTGCAGCCTCACTGTGCCTGTGAATGCAGCCTCAGTGTGCCCACCATTGCAGCCTCACTGTGCCCGTGAATGCAGCCTCATTGTGCCCACCATTGCAGCTTCACTGTGCCCACCATTGCACCCTCACTGTGCCCACCATTACAGCCTCACTGTGCCCATGAATGCAGTCTCTGTCTGCTCACATTTGGGTCTGTGTTCGACGGCCACGTTGTAACAAGGTCCCGCCCCCCTAGACCGGCTCGTGTCATAGGCGGAACACTGATTCAATCTACTATTACACGAGCCGGTCTGGGGGGGCGGGACCTTGTTACAGCGCGGCCGCCGAACACAGACCCAGCCAGCTCCGTGATACACATGAGGAGGAGGAGAGAGGGAAAGAGCGGAGCGCTGCAGCCGCAACTCAAAGCGGCCCCAGGGCAGGTGGCCTACCAGGAAATTTCCCAGTATCCCGGTAGGCATACCTCCCAACTTTAGAATTTCTGCACGAGGGACACTTGAGGAAGGAAGTAACCTTGCATAGCGCGCCACTGCAAATGTGGATGTGGTCAAACTTCTGACAGTGGGGGAAGCTTAAGGGGCGTCATTAAATAAAACTTGGGCTTCCTTGTACCTATAAAATATGCTTTTATTATTGTTTCGCAAGCAAGAGTCTCATGGATACATACGAACCCCAGCACATTCATTAAAAAAAAAAGGATAAAGGCATGCAGGGTTTGGAGTGCATTATGTACAGAGTGCAGGGTTCTGGGATGAGCTAAATACAGAGTGCAGGGTTCTGGAATTAGTTATATACAGAGTGCGGGGTTCTGGAATGAGTTATATACACAGTGTGGGGTTCTGGGATGAGCTATGTACAGAGTGCAGGCTTCTGGGATGAGCTATGTACAGAGTGCAGGGTTCTGGGATGAGCTATGTACAGAGTGCAGGGTTCTGGGATGAGCTATGTACAGAGTGCAGGGTTCTGGGATGAGCTATGTGCAGAGTGCAGGGTTCTGGGATGAGCTATGTACAGAGTGCAGGGTTCTGGGATGAGCTATGTGCAGAGTGCAGGGTTCTGGGATGAGCTATGTGCAGAGTGCAGGGTTCTGGGATGAGCTATGTGCAGAGTGCAGGGTTCTGAAATGAGCTATGTAAAGAGTGCAGGGTTCTGGGAAGAGCTATGTGCAGAGTGCAGGTAGGGGGTGGATGGGGAGATCGCAGGATGGCTGGAATGGGGGATCGCAGGATGGCTGGGATGGGGGGATCGCAGGATGGCTGGGATAGGGGGCTCGCAGGATGGCTGGGATAGGGGGATCGCAGGATGGCTGGGATAGGGGGATTGCAGGATGGCTTGGAACAGGGAATCGAAGGATGGCTGGGATGGGAGGATGGCTGGGATGGGGGGATCGCAGGATGGCTGGGATGGGGGGATCGCAGGATGGCTGGGATGGGGGGGATCACAGGATGGCTGGGATGGGAGGATCACAGGATGGCTGGGATGGGGGGTGGATGGGGGGATCGCAGAGTGGCTGGGATGGGGGGTGGATGTGGGGATCGCAGGATGGCTCGGATGGGGGGATCACAGGATGGGATGGGGGGGTGGATGGGGAGATTGCAGGATTCAGGAAGAATGGGGTGGACAGAGAGCTCAGGAGAGAAAGCATACACAGTGCAATTCAGATTGAGACACAGAACACTTCCCCTATTCTCAGCACACACTCTCCTTATTTCCTGCAGAGTCCTGTACAGATGAAGCAGACAGAACAAGTGGTGCTCTGTGTCTGCAGTCTGAGCCCAGCTTCTGTTTTCCAATAATCTGATAAGATTCTGGGCACAGGCTTCACCAGAAATCCGTCTGACATCTGTCAGGACACTGCCACAAGTTAACCACAGCGACTTTTCTATCAGGCGCACACTGACCTGCCCTCCTCCATTGGAAAGCACCTCCTCATCTTCAGTACAGATCGGCAACTGACCCTGCAACCACGCACAGAGTGAGTCACGGTGTGAGTACAGGATGATTGCTATGAGCTGCAGCCAATCACCATGAGGACAAGCAGCCGGAAGGTCCACTCAAAGAAGATTTTCACACGCACAGTGAGAAAACCAGCCTCAGGCTGCGGGATTCTGTGTGCATGTGCGGGACAGCTGGAAAGCCCTCCCTTTGCAGGACAATCCTGTCCATTCAGGGACGGTTGGGAGGTATGCCGGTAGGCCAGTCTGGCCCTGGCTGGGGTCGCTGGACAGGTGGGGCCCCCGAGCAACTGCCCAGCGCGCCCATGCGAAAAGACGACCCTGACAGCAAGCAGGATCTGGAGCCAGAAGGAACATCAGCCAAGTAAGTCTTCAACAGGAATACAGGAGAGCGTCTCTAGAAATGTGACCAGGGCGAAGGCAGAGATCATCTGGGTTGAACGGCTTAAGTACGAACAGGATATCATCAACAGGTGAGTCACTGTGGAGAAATAGGAGCTGGCAATTAGCCGACAGCTGAGCGGCCAGCTCAGAGAAGGAAGGGCTGAGCCCAGCCCTGACAGTATCCCCTCCTCAATGACCCCCCCCCCTCGGAGGACCACCAGGATTGAGGGGAAAACGTCTATGGAAATCATGGAGGATTACAGGGGCATGTATGTCTGAGGATGATGGTTCTCAACCTGTACAGGGTGAGGACGAGGCACAGAGGTGGTAAAGAGGTTTTAATAAGGAGACATGAAATACATTTGAGATACGCATATTAGAAGGAAGGTCTAATGCATAAGCCACTGGGTTAATCCTGCAAAGAATACGGAAAGGCCCAATAAACCGACGTGCGAACGTCAGCGAGGGAACACGGAGGTTGGAGGTTGCGAGATGACAGCCAGACCCTGTCCCCAACCTGGTAGGAAGGTGCAGGCAGGCGTCTGCGGTCAGCATGGAGACTATACCTATCATTAGCATGTCACAAAGCCTCCTGGACTTGTGCCCAAGTGGAAGGAAGACCACGGAGATGCTCCTCTAATGCAGGAATACTCTGCAGAACAAATGAATCAGGCAACATCGAAGGTTGGAAACCATAGTTCGCCATAAATGGGGACAATCTGGAAGCAGAATTCAAGGCACTATTGTGAGCAAACTCTGCCCACAGTAAGAGGTCTGACCAGTTGTTATGATGGTCAGAAATATAGCAATGTAGGAATTGCTCCAAGGACTGATTGGCTCGTTCTGCGGCCCGATTAGACTGTGGGTGATGCACAGAGGAGAAAGCAAGCTGAATTCCCAACTGTGCACAAAAGGCTCACTAGAACCAGGACACAAACTGACTACCACTGAGACAATTATCTTGGGTAACCCATGTAAGCGAAAGATCTCCCGAGCAAAAATGGAAGCCAGTTCCTTAGAAGTGGGCAACTTCTTAAGTGCAATACAATGAGACATTTTCGTGAACCGGTCAACCACCATAAGGATAACTGTGTTGGCCTGGGAGTTGGGTAACTCCACAATGAAATCCATAGACAGGTGGGTCCAGGGCCTCTCTCCATTGGGTATGGGTTGTAGGAGGCCCACTGGAAGGTGTCGTGGAGTCTTATAGGGCGTACACACGGTCGGACTTTGTTCGGACATTCCGACAACAAAATCCTAGGATTTTTCAGACGGATGTTGGCTCAAACTTGTCTTGCATACACACGGTCACACAAAGTTGTCGGAAAATCCGATCGTTCTAAACGCGGTGACGTAAAACACGTACGTCGGGACTATAAACGGGGCAGTGGCCAATAGCTTTCATCTCTTTATTTATTCTGAGCATGCGTGGCACTTTGTCCGTCGGATTTGTGTACACACGATCGGAATTTCCGACAACGGATTTTGTTGTCGGAAAACTTTATCTCCTGCTCTCCAACTTTGTGTGTCGGAAAATCCGATGGAAAATGTCCGATGGAGCCCACACACGGTCGGAATTTCCGACAACACGCTCCGATCGGACATTTCCATCGGAAAATCCGACCGTGTGTACAGGGCATTAGTCTGCGCACACACGGAACACACGGAACAGGCAGCTACGAAAGCAGTTACATCAGCACGTAGACTAGGCTACCAGAATTGTTGAGAAATGGCCCAAAAGAGTTGATTTTTCCCAGGGTGGCCAGCAGCCTTGGGAGAATGGTAAGTCCGGAGCACGGCAGTATGGAGACTCTCTAGGACAAAGCAGCGGTCACAAGGTTTCTCAGAAGGAGCATGAACCTGAGCAGCAAGAATTTTGTTACCCAAAGGAGAAGTGAGATTGGTGCGTATCGTAGCCAGAAAACAATCAGAAGGAATCACAAGAACCAGAACCGACTCCATCTTGGAAGTGAAGGAAAATTGTCATGACAAAGTAGCAGCCCTTAAATTCTTAGTACCAGATGAGACAATGTAATTGAAACTATACAAGAAAAGAGCCCATCGCTCCCTTTTGGGAGAGAGGTGTTTAGCCTCAGACAAGAATGTGAGATTCTTATGGTCAGTAAGAATGAGAACCGGCACAGTGGTACCTTCAAGGAGATGGCTCCATTCTTTCATGGCTAAAATGATCGCTAACAGATCTCTGTCACCAATCTCATAATTGCACTCTGCAGGTGACAATTTCTTGGAAAATTAGCCACAAGGATGCATAGCACTCTCAGAGGTAGGACGTTACATAGTTACATAGTTAGTAAAGTTGAATAAAGACACCAGTCCATCCAGTTCAACTTGTGAGTGAGTGTGATTGCGTACCTACAATTATCCCTATTTATTTAAGGTACCCATATAGCGCCATCAATTTACACAGCGATCCACACATACATCACACCCTATCCTCAAGGAGCCCACAATCTAAGGTCCCAAACTCACATTCATATACTAGGGCCAATTTTGGACAGAAACCAATTAACCTACCAGCATGTCTTTGGAGTGTGGGAGGAAACCGGAGTACCCGGAGGAAACCCACGCAGGCACAGGGAGAACATGCAAACTCCAGGAAGGTAGTGTCCTTGAGACAGAAGGGCACCAACTCCAGTCTCAGAAGCATCAACCTCAAGGATAAAAGGTAACATAGGATCAGGATGTGCCAACACAGGAGCAGAAACAAAGGCAACCTTGAGACTCTCAAAGGCCTTAATGGACTCCGGAGACCAACAATGTAGGTTACCGTCCTTTCTGGTCATATCAGTCAGGGGCTTGACCAAAGACGAGAAGTTACGAATAAACTTCCGATAGTAGTTGGTAAAGCCAAGAAAACGCTGCAGAGGACGTAAACCCATGGGTCAGGGCCACTGCAGGACTGCTGAAAGTTTCTCTGGGTCCATCGAAAAACCAGCAGTGGAAATGACATAACCCAGGAATTTAACCTGTTCATGATGGAATTCGCACTTCTCCAATTTACAATAGAGATTGTTCTCTCTTAATTTATGAAGCACGCGACAGACATCTGTGTGGTGGCTCTCCAGGGACTTGGAAAATATGAGGATATTGTCGAGATAAACCACCACACATAACTGCAACAAATTTCGGAGGACATCATTAATAAATTCCTGGAAAACTGCTGGAGTGTTACAAAGGCCAAAAGGCATTACAAGGTACTCATAATGGCCTGTTCTGGTATTTAACGCAGTTTTCCACTCATCGCCCTCCTTAATCCTCACGAAAATGTATGCCCCTCTCAAATCAAGCTTCGAAAAAAACGTTGCTCCCTTGAGGTAGTCAAATAACTCTAATCAACAGAATTGGATAGGCATTCTTAATCGTTTTGATTGAAACACCTATAATCGATACAAGGTCTCAGTTCACCACTCTTCTTCTTCACAAAGAAGAAACCAGCACCAGCAGGAGACAAGGATCTGCGGCTGAAACCTTGAGAAAGTGCATCTGCAACATACTCCTCCATGGCCTTATCCTCGAAGACAGACAAAGGGTAAACCCGGCCACGAGGGGGTATGGCACCAGGTTGAAGGTCAATTGCGTAATCATACGACCGGTGTGGAGGCAAACTACCGGCTTGAACTTTGTCAAAGACATCGCTAAAATCGTAGTACTCCTCTGGCAGGGAAGAGAAAGAAGAAGTAAACAGGACCTTGGCTACCTTCTGGAAGCATGTCTTACTGCATTGTGGAGACCAGGAGAGAACCTCAACACAGAGCCAATCAAAAGAGGGGTTGTGCCTCTGTAACCAAGGATAACCAATAACCAGCGGAAACTTAGGTGAGGAAATAACTTGGAATTGGATTATCTCATGGTGAAGAGCCCCTACAGCCATGGACAACGGAACGGTCTCATGAGTCACATGGGCAGGCTGTAGAGGTCTCCTGTCAAGAGCTTCAATGGCAAGTGGAGTGTCACGCAGCTGCAACGAAATTGAGTGCTTCGATACAAATGCAGCATCAATGAACAGGCCTGCAGCCCCAGAGTCGATTAGAGCCTGTATCTTGACAGACGACTGAGCCCAAGAAAGGGTAACCAAAACCAGGGGCTTATCCTTCTGGATAACTGGGGACGAAACAATGCCACCTAAGGTCTGTCTGTGACAGGACCTCAAGGTTTGGGCGTTCCCTGGACAGGTAGGACAAGACTTCAAAAAGTGGCCTGCCTGGCCACAATAAAGGCACAATCCCTCCCCCCTCCTAAGGGTTCTCTCATCCGCAGAGAGACACGTGAAGCCCAAGTGCATGGGTTCATCTTCACTGACCGACTCGGTACCAGGAGGCATGGGAGGTGAGGGAGGCAAGGGTAGGACTGCAAAGCTTGGAGACAAATATACAGGAGGCTTCCGAAAGCGCTCCTTAAAAGGGAGTCTTTCTCTGAGTCTGGAGTCAATGAGGATGGAAAACTTCTCCAGCTCAGTGTGTATATCTTGGGCTGCTATCTCATCCTTGATGGTATCAGAGAGACCATAAGAAAAAGCAGCCACGAGGGCCTCATTGTTCCAAGAAACCTCTGCTGCCAGAGTACGGAGTTCAATGGCGTAATCGGCAACAGTTCTCGTACTCTGATGGATATATGGCACTTGGCAGCAGAAGTGGAGCATGCGGGAACGTCAAATACCCTTTTAAAGGAAGCCACAAACTCAGGGTAACTCAAGACAATAGGTTTTTGCGTCTCCCATAGAGGGTTTGCCCAGGCCAAGGCTCTCTCAGAAAGCAAAGATATCACGAAACCCACTTTGCTTCTCTCCCTGGGAAATGCCTGGGGCAGCATCTCAAAGTATATCTCAACCTGGTTGAGAAACCCTCTGCATTGGACTAGATCGCCCCCAAATTACTGGGAAGCGGAGCGGAACCAGACATACCTCTTATAGAGGTAATACTCAAGGCGGATGCCTGCACAGAGACTGGAGCAGCAGCAGGGATGGCCTGCAGCACAGGTTGTACCGGAGCAGCCACAGTGGGAGATTCCAGGTGAGCCGTGCGACTCAGGAGCGTTTGTAACACCATGGCAAACTGATCCATGCGGTGATCCTGCTTATCCAATCTAGAAAAAATATTACTAAGTCGATTGACTGCATCTTCTGAATTCATGGCCTTCGCTTACTGTCAGAAACCATGAATCAGACTGAGACAAAAGTACAGTTAAATCTCACTTGTTTAATAATAATAAAAAAAGGTAAACAGAGAAAAAAATAGTCAAAACATAGCCAGAGTTCAGGAACGGATAGTCAGACAGGCCAAAACGTCAGGGAGCCAGAGATGAGCGTAGTAGAACAGCAAAGAGAATCTGGAGCCAGAAGGAATGTCAGCCAAGCAAGTCTTCAACAGAAACACAGGAGAGCGTCTCTAGAGATGTGACCAGGGCGAAGGCAGAGATCATCTGGGCTGGACGGCTTAAGTACGCAGGACTGACGAGCAGGATATCATCAACAGGTAAGTCACTGTGGAGAGATATGAGCTGGCAATTAGCCGAAAGCTGAGCAGGCAGCTCAGAGAAGGGAGGGCTGAGCCCAGCTCTGACACAACCCCACGCTGTATATTACAGTATAATATCCATACTAGTCGCACAATAATAAATAATCTATCAATTGGGGTAATACTAAAGGCTCTTCCAGCAACACAATTTACAAATAATAGCTAGGGATGAGCCGAACACCTCCCTGTTCGGTTCGCACCAGAACATGCGAACAGGCAAAAAATTTGTTCGAACACGCGAACACCGTTAAAGTCTATGGGACACGAACATGAATAATCAAAAGTGCTAATTTTAAAGGCTTATATGCAAAAATTATATATAAAACAGCGCTCGCAAATGAATTCATGTAATGTAGTGATCTTTAAAAATCCTCTTGCAGCTGCAGGATAAAAGTGCTTACACTTTGATGATATATAACAAATAAACCTGCGCTAGCAATTGACTAAAAATAATTGATTAACTGTACCAAAACCAAATCATAAATAATCTATACAAATACTAGTGAATGTGAGAAATGTGTAAGAAATATTGATAATATATACCATACACAATTAGCCGCACACTGGGTGAAATCGTGCATGAAATGCACTAATAAGAAAAAAATATACAAAGTGAAAAAAGACAAATCGCAAATATATGTGATGAACAAGCGCGACTATGAAGTGATATAGTGTCATTAAACTAATACAAAAATTATATAAAATAAAAGCACTCTCATAAATAGTGAATGACAATGAAGTGAGCCTCTAAACAATCATAGACGCCAAGTAAAAATTGAAGCAAAACAGTCAATTGCATCCAAATTTACAAATGATGGAATATCCATAGCTTTAAGAAACTCCTTCACAGAAGGGACAGATGGCAAACTTCCAGCATATTCATCCGCAGGATGATAAATGGCTACCGATATGCTGATGTTAAAGATGGTTGGGACCATAGAACTCGTGTTCCACCAAAAAAAGAAGGGAAAAATATATGGCATAAAACCTTAGGATATCATAAGGTCACCTGCGCATATATGCGCTACTCACAAGACCGGCATGCAGAGCAGGCATTCAGATAGTTGGTCGGTTCGCCGCTGATCGGCGTGCGTTCCACCAAAACAGGAAGTGATGTCACTGGTACTGGTTAGCAGGCGTAGGCAGGATGTTACGTCGACGCGTTTCGCCCCTCCCCCAGGGCGTTATCAAAGACTCATTATATGCAAGTTATTGTCATAAAAAGTGTTTGGGAACCTGGGTCCTGCTCCAGGGGACATGGATCAATGCAAAAAAAAGTTTTAAAAATGGCCGTTTTTCGGGAGCAGTGATTTTAATAATGCTTAAAGTGAAACAATAAAAGTGTAATATCCCTTTAAATTTCGTACCTGGGGGGTGTCTATAGTATGCCTGTAAAGGGGCGCATGTTTCCCCGTGTTTAGAACAGTCTGACAGCAAAATGACATTTCAAAGGAAAAAAAGTCATTTAAAACTACTCGCGGCTATATACATAGAAGTTCATTGATAAAAACGGAATGGGAATTCCCCACAGGGAAACCCCGAACCAAAATTTTAAAAAAAAAATGACGTAGGGGGTCCCCCTAAATTCCATACCAGGCCCTTCAGGTCTGGTATGGATATTAAGGGGAACCCCGGCCAAAATTTTTTTAAAAATGACGTGGAGTCCCCCCAAAAATCCATACCAGACCTTTATCCGAGCACGCAACCTGGCAGGCCGCAGGAAAAGAGGGGGGATGAGAGAGCGCCCCCCCTCCTGAACCGTACCAGGCCACATGCCCTCAACATTGGGAGGGTGCTTTGGGGTAGACCCCCAAAACACCTTGTCCCCATGTTGATGAGGACAAGGGCCTCATCCCCACAACCCTGGCCGGTGGTTGTGGGGGTCTGCGGGCGGGGGGCTTATCGGAATCTGGAAGCCCCCTTTAACAAGGGGACCCCCAGATCCCGGCCCTCCCCCCTGTGTGAAATGGTAAGGGGGTACAAAAGTACCCCTACCATTTCACTAAAAAAACTGTCAAAAATGTTAAAAATGACAAGAGACAGTTTTTGACAATTCCTTTATTTAAATGCTTCTTCTTTCTTCTATCTTCCTTCGGTTTCTTCCTCCATCTTCTTCTTCTTCTGGTTCTTCTGGTTCTTCCTCCGGTGTTCTCGTCCAGCATCTCCTCCGCGGCGTCTGCGTCTTCTTCCCTTCTTCTCCTCGGGCTGCTCCGCATCCATGATGGCATGAAGGGAGGCTCCCGCTCTTCTCTTCATCGTCTTCTCTTCATCTTCTTCTCTTCTTCATCTTCTTCTCTTCATCTTCTTCTCGGGCCGCTCCGCATCCATGATGGCATGGAGGGAGGCTCCCACCGTGTGACGCTTCTCCTCTTCTGACAGTTCTTAAATAACGAGGGACGGGGCCACCCGGTGACCCCCCCCCCTCTGACGCACGGTGACTTGACTGGACTTCCCTGTGGCATTCCCCGTGACGCCACAGGGAAGTCCCGTCAAGTCACCGTGCGTCAGAGGGGGGCGGGGTCACTGGGTGGCCCCCCCCGTTATTGAAGAACTGTCAGAAGAGGAGAAGCGTCACACAGCGGGAGCCTCCCTCCATGCCATCGTGGATGCGGAGCGGCCCAAAAAGAAGATGAAGACAAGAAGATGAAGAAGAGAAGAAGATGAAGAGAAGAAGATGAAGAGAAGAGCGGGAGCCTCCCTCCATGCCATCATGGATGCGGAGCGGCCCGAGGAGAAGAAGGGAAGAAGACGCCAACGCCACGGAGGAGATGCTGGACGAGAACACCAGAGGAAGAACCAGAAGAACCAGAAGAAGAAGAAGATGGAGGAAGAAACCGAAGGAAGATAGAAGATAGAAGAAAGAAGAAGCATTTAAATAAAGGAATTGTCAAAAACTGTCTCTTGTCATTTTTAACATTTTTGACAGTTTTTTAGTGAAATGGTAGGGGGTACTTTTGTACCCCCTTACCATTTCACACAGGGGGGAGGGCCGGGATCTGGGGGTCCCCTTGTTAAAGGGGGCTTCCAGATTCTGATAAGCCCCCCACCTGCAGACCCCCACAACCATCGGCCAGGGTTGTGGGGATGAGGCCCTTGTCCTCATCAACATGGGGACAAGGTGTTTTGGGGGGCTACCCCAAAGCACCCTCCCAATGTTGAGGGCATGTGGCCTGGCACGGTTCATGAGGGGGGGGCGCTCTCTCGTCCCCCCACTTTTCCTGCGGCCTGCCAGGTTGCGTGCTTGGATAAAGGTCTGGTATGGATTTTTGGGGGGACCCCACGCCATTTTTTTAAAAATTTTGCCCAGGGTTCCCCTTAATATTCATACCAGACCTGAAGGGCCTGGTATGGAATTTAGGGGGACCCCCCACATCATTTTTTTTTTTAATTTTGGCCGGGGTTCCCCTAAATATCCATACCAGACCTGAAGGGCCTGGTATGGAATTTAGGGGGACCCCCCACGTCATTTTTTTTTAAATTTTGGTTCTGGGTTCCCCTGTGGGGAATTCCCATGCCGTTTTTATCAATGAACTTCTATGTGTATTGTCGGACCGGCAATGCATTAATAGCCGCGAGTAGTTTTAAATGACTTTTTTTCCTTTGAAATGTCATTTTGCTGTCAGACTGTTCTAAACACGGGAAACATGCGCCCCTTTACAGGCATACTATAGACACTCCCCTGGTACGAAATTTAAAGGGATATTACACTTTTATTGTTTCACTTTAAGCATTATTAAAATCACTGCTCCTGAAAAAACGTTCGTTTTTAAAACTTATTTTTGCATTGATCCATGTCCCCTGGGGTAGGACCTAGGTCCCCAAACACTTTTTATGACAATACCATGAATATAAGCCTTTAAAATTAGCACTTTTGATTTCTCCCATAGACTTTTAAAGGGTGTTCCGCGGCATTCGAATTTGCCGCGAACACCCCAAATTGTTCGGCGAACTTGCGAACAGCTGATGTTCGAGTCGAACATGAGTTCGACTCGAACTCGAAGCTCATCCCTAATAATAGCTATATCAGAAGAAAATAATAATCAATATTAATACCAATAATCCTACCAAGGCACTAAAGTAATAGTTAACAATCAGTATATAATAACATAAGCTCCCAAAAAGCTAATTTTTAAGGAGTGTGGAAAGGGTAAAATTAGAAATCTTAGCATTGGAGGAAATTACTAACCCTACTGTGGGGCTCAACCATGGGACATGAAGAAATGATAGTTCATACAGACAATTAAAATTAAAAAGATTACATTTAGAAGATTATAAACTATTCTTGACACGTCCCGCTGTTCTTCTTTTTACCCTTTCACACCCTTATGCATGGCAAACAGTTTAAAGTAAAACCAAACGATATCCTTATTCTACAAAAATAACCCAAACATACACTATTTTAATAGCCCTGTACCTAGTTTTCATTAAATTGTTTCTTAGGCTTCATGCGCACAGGGAGTTTTAAAAAATGAGCTGAGAAGCCAGTAACGGTTGTTAAAACCTCTTGTGTGCATAAGGCCTTACTGTGTTTTTCTGCCTTGTAATGTCCTCTGTAAGCCCCAGACCCTCTCCTCCTCCCCCCCCCCCCCACATCTGTTTGCTTGGAACAAGCAGTGCATGTTAGTTACGGTTATGTTCACTGCTCTATGCACACTACAAATCCCATAGTCCATAGTCCATCACAGGACCAGAAGAGAGGGTAACAACCTTCTGACATACAGTGGGACCATTGAGAATGAACATAGCCATCCTCTAACAGGAAGCTGGATCACAGCAGGGAAAAAAGGTATTTAGAGGAGGCTGAGAGAAATAGAAGGGAAGTTAAAAATACATACTTAAATAGATTTTTTTTTCAACCAGAGTTTGATGTCACTTTGAGGGTCTAAAGACTATGGAATTCAGTCCACCAATAAGGAGGTCGCAACTACTGACCTCCCGGGCACTGGTGAAGTCGAGGGACTAAACCCATCAGCACTGAATCCAGGACTTTGGGAGGTGTACTGTTTTTTCTGGAAACGCTCTCAAAGAACCCCTCCCAATGCTGAAGGGCATGCAAGCTAGTATTAGCATGGTAGGCAGGGGCAGATCTAGAGTCTAGTCTCGGGAGAAGCACTGACAGAAAATACGTTTTTTTTCCGGGTAATTTTTTTGGGAAATGGCTGGTGTTGGCGCTTCAATCATCCTGGCACCATGGTTTTTATGGTGTCAGGATGATTGAAGTGCGTTGTTTCTATTATTACATTGTTATATAGAATGAAAGAGTTCAACTCACCATAATGCAAAATCAGTGGGAGCCCCGAGCGTGTCACTTGCCACCGTCGCTTGCCACCAGATGCGGATTGTCACTTGCCACTGTCGCTTGCCACCAGATGCGGATTGCCAAGTCACCTGCCACACATTGCGCATTGTCTCTTGCCATGTCACCTGCCACAAGTTGCGGATTGTCACTTGCCACGTCTCCCGCCACACGTTGCGAACTGTCACTTACCAAATCACCTGCCACACGTTGCAGATTGTCACTTGCCACGTCACCTGCCACACATTGCGGATTGTCACTTGCCATGTTACCTGCCACACATTGCAGATTGTCACTTGCTGTGTCACTTTCCTGCTGAGGTGGGGATTGTCTCTTGCTGTGTCCTAGTGAAATCAGGCAGCAGAGAAATGATGTAATCTCTCTGCTGACCGCGGCTACCTGCACAGTGAGGGCGGAACTGCAGGGATGCGGGCGGGCGCTGGGTGGTGAGAGATAACGCAATCTCTCTGCTCCCCCGCCCGCTAGCCCGCTGATTGGCAAGGCACCCGCCCACCCACCGAGCCTCCCAGCTGCCCGCCCGCTCTCTCACCCGCCTGCTCACCCACAGAGCTGCCTGCCCGTCGAGTTGTAAAAAGAAATACACTGTTTAAATAAGCAAGAGCCTCATTTATTTCCCAAGAAAATAGGAATGCTAACATAAAACACTAAAAGAAAATATTACAGAGCATATGAAACAAAAGAACATCAATGATACTTTACAAAAGATCATCCTCTGTGGCGGTTCCTTCAGCCCGCCCCGCTCTCTCAGCCTTTTCGCGACCACCCAGTAGGGCTGTCCCTGTAGCCTGTGGCCGCCCAGCTGGGCTGTTGCTGGAGCCGGCGGCCGCTCACTCAGCCTCTTTGCAGCCGTCCATTCAGTTCACGGCATGCCTTTGGGCGGAGACTAGAGGTCAGCTGACTGGTGAGGAACGTGAAGTGGGAGGGGCTGGAGGAGACACTATCTCCTGATTTAGTCAAGAGGGGGTGAAGAAAGGAAGCGCCACCTGAGTGCAATATTAGTATGTATGTTTAATGACACATAATAAAGTAACACTTACAAGAAAGACATGATTAAAAGGCTCATCTGTGAGTAGGCAGTCCTTGTGGAGTCCTCGAGCTCCAGTCCGGAAGGTGTATCAGCGGTGTAGGGCTGCAGGTGGAAGCTGTTCAGATAGTAGTTCTTCCTGTGGCCATCAGGGAGAAGCTGGGGCCAGCGTGGAGCGCACAGAGGATGTGCGTGACATCACGGGTCATCCAGCGGCTTCCGGGTACACTCCAGGGGGAGGGCTTACACCGAGGGAGGGTTCTGGCACTGAATAGGCTAGGCTACGCGCTCGGAGCTGCTGCTCCTTCAATAGGCATCCTCCGTGCACTCCAAGGAATAAGAGAAGATATAAAAAGAGAGAATACATGGAAGAGAGAGGAAAAGAGGGTGAAAAACAAAGATAAAGGGAGAGAAAGAACTAGAGAAAGAACAAGAAAGATGGATAGAGAGAGAGATGGGGAAGAAAAATAACAAATTAGGATAGAGAGAGATAAAAGGGAAAGAAAAGAGAACAAAGAGAAGGAGTGGTACATCCTAAAATGTACCATAAGGGGTTTCAATACTGTACGAGTGGAAGGGACTCAAGGAGCACTTAATGTCCACAGGTTAGGGGCGCAAATTACTTGCCTTGCCCTGGGTGCTGACTTTCCACACTATGAAAATAATTTTACTGCCCTAGAGCAGGGGTCATCAACCCCCAGGCCGCAGCCCACTGCCGGGTTGTGGCCTTTTTGCAGCTGGGCCGCGAGCGACGGCGGAGCATAGGGATGGACTGGCCATCGGGACTACCAGGAGATTCCCGGTGGGCCGATGGCTCAGTGTGGGCCAGTTTCTGCCACATCTGCGGTGCGCGGCGATCTGCCCGTCAACCGCCGACAGCTGTCGCCTGACGGGTAGATCGTAAGCCAGTATGCAGAGTAGCGCAGGAAGCGTGTGTAGTAGTACGTTCTCTCTCATGTCACGCGTGGCTGCTCCCCGGCGGCCCCTCCTCTCTTCTCGTCTATCCCCATTGACTTGTAAGATCATCTGGGATAGACGCTTCCTGCGCTACTCTGCATACTGGCTAGTAAGATCCTGATGATGTGTCCCCTGATGTGCCCTGATGATGTGCTCCCTGATGTGCCCCGATCATGTGCCCCGATCATGTGCCCCATGCCCTGATGTGCTATGTTCCCTGTGCCCATATGTGCCCTGTGCCCTAATGTGCCATGTGTGATGTGCTATGTGCCCTGATGTGCTATGTGCCCCGATGTGCCATGTGCCCTGAAGTGCTATGTGCCCTGACGTGCCCCATGCCCTGATGTGCTATGTGTCCCGATGTGCCCTGATGTGCCCCATAATGTGCCTTGATGTGCCATGTGCCCTGATGTGCCCCGTGCCCTGATGTGCTATGTGCCCTGATGTGCTATGTGCCCCGATGTGCCCCATAATGTGCCATGTGCCCTGATGTTCCATAATGTGCCCTGATGTGCCCCATGCCCTGATGTGCTTTGTGCCCTGATGTGCCCCGTGCCCTGATGAGCCATGTGCCCTGATGCGCCCCATAATGTGCTATGTGCCCTGATGTGCCATAATGTGCCCTGATGTGCTATGTGCCCTGATGTGCCCCGTGCCCTGATGTGCTATATGCCCTGATGTGCTTTGATGTGCTATGTGCCCTGATGTGCCCTGTGGCCTGATGTGCTGTGCCCTGATCTCCTATGCCCTGATGTGCCCTGTGACCTGATGTGCCTTGTGGCCCGGTGCCCCGATGTGCCCTGATGTCCTGTGCCTCAATTTCGTGTGCCCTGATGTACTGTGACCTGTGCCCTGATGTCCTGTACCCTGATGTGCTGTGTCCTGATGTGCTATACTTTGATGTGCTGTACCCTGATGTCCTGTACCCTGATGTACTGTGCCCTGATGTGCTGTGCCCTGTACCCTCATGTGTTGTGCCCTGTACGCTGATGTGCTGGGCTCTGTACCCTGATGTGCTGTGACCTGTGCCCTGATGTGCTGTACCCTGATGTCCTGTGGCCTGATGTCCTGTACCCTGATGTCCTGTACCCTGATGTCCTGTGCCCTGATGTCCTGTGCCCTGATGGCCTGTGCCCTGATGTCCTGCACCCTGATGTCCTGCGCCCTGATGTCCTGTGCCATGATGTCCTGTGCCCTGATGGCCTGTACCCTGATGGCCTGTACCCTGATGTGCTGTGCCCTGATGGCCTGTACCCTGATGTGCTGTACCCTGATGTGCTGTGCCCTGATGTCCTGTACCCTGATGTGCTGTACGCTGATGTGCTGTACGCTGATGTGCTGTACGCTAATGCCCTGTACCCTGATGTGCTGTGTCCTGATGTGCTGTACCCTGATGTGCTGTACCCTGATGTGCTTTGTCCTGATGTGCTGTGCCCTGTACGCTGATGTGCTGGGCTCTGTACCCTGATGTGTTGTGCCCTGATGTGCCCTATACGCTGATGTGCTGGGTTCTGTACCCTGATGTGTTGTGCCCTGTACCCTGATGTGGCCTGGTGTGCTGTACACTGATATGCTGTGCAATGATGTGCCTTGTATCCTAATGTGCCTTGTGCCCTGATGTGTCTTGTGCCCTGTACCCTGATGTGGCCTGATGTGCTGTGCCCTGATGTACTGTACCTTGATGTGTTGTGCCCTGGGCCGGTCTGGAAGAAGTCCAGGGCCACATTTTTGTCCCAGTCCAGCCCTGGCGGAGCGAGCAGAGAGATTACATCATCTGTCACCACCCGCCAGCATCACAGCTGTTCTGTGCTCACAGCGGGGCTGCTATAATGCTGGAGGTTAGGCGGGGGAGCAGAGATATGAGATCATCTCTCACTGCCCACCCGCATCACTGCTCTTCCGCCCACACAGGCAGAACACCGCTACACTGCTGTAGGTGAGGCAGGGGAGCAGAGAGATTAGATCATCTCTCACCGCCCCCCCATCACCACTGTCCTCCCTCACTACCCACTACTCCAGGCTTGCCTCTGAACTAATGCACACACCTGTGCTGCCACCACTGCAGTGACAATCTTCATCTGATGGCAGGCGACGTGGCAAGGGACAAAACACATCTGGTGGCAGGCAAAGTGGCAAATGACAATCCGCATCTGGAGGTAGACGACGTGGCAAGTGACAATCCGCATCTGGTGGCAGGTGACGTGGCAAGGGACAAAACGCATCTGGTGGCAGGCGGCGTTGCACGGGACAAAACGCATCTGGTGGCAGGCCACATGGCAAGGGGCAAAACGCATCTGGTGGCAGGTGACACTGCAAGTGACAATCTGCATCTGGTGGCAGGCGAAGTAGAAAGTGACAATCTGCATCTGGTGGCAGGTGACGTAGCAAGGGACAAAAAGAATCTGGTGGCAGGCAATGTGGCAAGGGACAAAATGCACCTGGTGGCAGGCGACGTGGCAAGGGACAATATGCCTCTGGTGGCAGGTGACGTGGCAAGGGACAATCCGCATCTGGTGGCAGGTGACGTGACAAGGGACAATCCGCATCTGGTGGCAGGTGACGTGGCAAGTGACAATCCGCATCTTGTGGCAGGTGCTGTGGCAAGAGACAAAACGCATCTGGTGGCAGGTGACGTGGCAAGGGACAAAATGCATCTGGTGACAGGGGACGTGGCAAGGGACAATACACATCTGGTGGCAGGTGACGTGGCAAGTGACAATCTGCATCTGGTGATAGGTGACGCGGTAAGGGACAAAATGCATCTGCTGGCAGGCAAGGTGACAAGAGACAATACACATCTGGTGGCAGGTGACGTGGCAAGTGACAATCCACATCTTGTGGCAGGTGCCGTGACAAGAGACAAAACACATCTGGTGGCAGGCGACGTGGCAAGGGAAAAAATGCATCTGGTGGCAGGCGACGTGGCAAGGGACAATACACATCTGGTGGCAGGTGACGTGGCAAGTGACAATCCGCATCTGGTGGCAGGTAACGCGGCAAGGGACAAAACGCATCTGGTGGCAGGCGATGCTGCAAGTGACAATCTGCATCTGGTGGCAGGCGAAGTGGAAAGTGACAATCTGCATCTGGTGGCAGGTGACGTGGCAAGGGACAAAACGCATCTGGTGATAGGTGACGTGGCAAGTGACAATCCGCATCTGGTGGCAGGCGACGTGGCAAGGGACAAAACGCATCTGGTGGCAGGTGACGTGGCAAGGGACAAAACGCATCTGGTAGCAAGCGACGTGGCAAGTGACAAGCTACATCTGAAGGCAGGCGATGTGCCAAGTGACAATCCGCATCTGGTGGCACATTCTGCATTATGGTGAGTTGAACTATTTCATTTTATATTACAATGTAATAACAGACATAATGCGCTTCAATCATCCTGACACCATAACAACAATGGTGCTGTGATGATTGAAGCGCTAACATCAGCCATTGCCCCGATAAACTGCCAGCGAAAAGCCGCATACACCCCCCAGGCCTTGGTACAAATTTCTTCCACAACACAGTCTCCGGTACCAAAAAGGTTGGGGACCACTGCCCTAGAGGATCTTCACAGTCCCCTTGGCTTGTAGTGTAACATAAGAAGGGTTGAAATTTAGAGTGATTGTAAAGTCTCTTTTTTTTTAAATAACATACATGTCACACTTACCTGCTTTGTGCAGTGGTTTTTGCACAGGGCAGCCCCGATCCACCTATTCTCGTGTCTCACGCCGGCGCTCCTGGCAGATGCCCCCACTCCTGCCAGTTGCCCCCCCACTGCAAGCAGCTTGCAATGGGGGCACCCCAGCAGGCACGCTCCTGATCAGTGGCTCTGTGTGTCTATTCACACACAGAGCCGTGGTGTGGCGCGGCCCCGCCCCCCCCATCTCCTGATTGGCTCACTGGCTGTGATTGACTCCTGCCATTGCTATTTCCACTGCCATTGGCTCCCGCTGTTGCCAAAAGCCAATCAGGAGTGTGAGTCCCGGGTGAGGCAAGGCTGTCGTGGACATCGCTGGATCAAGAAGACAGGGCTCAGGTAACTATTAGGGGGGCTGGTGGGACTGCTGCACACAGAAGGTTTTTTACCTTCATGCATAAACTGCATAAAGCTTGTGCCTTTAGAACCACTTTAAGCGCCACGCCACTGCTAAGAGGTCCAAATGCAACTTTATTCCATTAAAGGTCTGAACTACAGATCAAGAAATAGCCAACACATTTGAGGGGTCTACTTACCCCCTTCATCAGGACTTGACTGGCACCCAAGTGAACAAACCAAAAGTGAACTGGACCTACAATGGTATTTACTCCAGTGTGAGTTGAAAGCACAGGCCTAATCAGCAGCTTGTTTTGGCAGCCCTGATGTATATCAGCAGGAAGAGATCTAATGCCCTGTACACACGGTCGAATTTTCCGATGGAAAATGTTGGGAGCTTGTGTAGGCTCCATCGGACATTTCCATCGGAATTTCCGACACACAAAATTTGAGATCTGGTTCTCAAATTTTCGACAACAAAATCCGTTGTCGGAAATTCCGATCGTGTGTACACAATTCCGACGCACAAAGTTCCACGCATGCTCGGAATCAAGCAGAAAAGCCGCACTGGCTATTTAATTTAATTTTTCTCAGCTCGTCACCGCGTTCTTGATCCATGGATTTTGTTGTCGGAATGTCCAATCGTGTGTACTAGGCATAAGGCTGCTGCCTCTGATTTCCAGGAGATTTGGAGTGAGATTTGCTGATGTCACTACTGTGTCACTACTGTGTCACTACTGTGCTGCTTGCTGCTGGAGGCTCTGACTTGAGGAAGAAAAGCCCTGCCTCTACCAAGATGGCCGCCTCCACACAGAGACAGAGTACAGAACAAGGCATGGTTTGGCAGAAAGATCACAGGCAATATTGGTTGCTAATGCTACTCCATTACACGCGTCCTGCTTTATTTTAGGCTGAGTTTACAGAGTTTAGTTTGGAGTTTAGTTCTCTTTGAAGGCTTGTGCTGGTCTCTGAAAAGCAATCCATGGTGGATTACTTTTCTAAAAGCTGTATGGAAGCAGACATTCCAGAGGTGATACTGTTGCTTCTTGAATGCTGTTTTTTTATTTTTTATATTTATTTATTTTTATAGCTAAATGGGGTTTTTGAATGGGAATACTGTGCTGAAAATGGAATTCTACTGTTTGGCTCATGGTTTCAGTGAGTCCAAGAGTACGGTTATATTGCAGTGGAGTAATATGTTACATGTCTTGCGCTTCTTCAGGAGAATTTGAATAACTATGTGAATATGAGAAAGAAAAATATATCATAAAAAACATATAATGATTACAAACATTTGACAAATTATAACAGTTGATAGTCTTCCATTTCATCCATCCCCACCTAAGGTGGGTAGCAGAATACATTAAATTTATGAAGAAATTCGATTTTTTCTATTTTTTTATTGGATGTGTTATAGCAGAAAGTAAAAATGATTGTTTTCTTTTTTCTGTTTTTTTGTGTGTTTATAGCACAAAAAATAAAAAACGCAGAAGAGACGAAATACCACCAAAAGAAAGATCTATTTGTGGGAAAAAATGACATAAACTATATTTGGGTACATCGTTGCAGGACCGTGCATTTGTCAGTTAAAGTAACGCAGTGCCTATATAGCAAAAAATAACCTGATTATGAAGGGGGTAAATCTTCCGGAGGTCAAGTGGTTAAGGCTCACATGGTTCACACTGGTGTGACGGAGCATGTGCCCATTTCCTTTTTTAGAGCAGCCCGTTCATTTCAAGGAATTACCCTAAGACCCCTTTCACACTGGGGCGTTTTTCAGGCGGTTTAGCGTTAAAAAAAGCGCCTGAAAGAAGCCTCATCTGCAATCCCAATGTGAAAGCCGGAGTGCTTTCACACTGAGACCCCTTTCACATTGGGGCGTTTTTCAGGTACTTAAGCGTTAAAAAAAGCGCCTGAAAGAAGCCTCATCTGCAATCCCAATGTGAAAGCCTGAGTGCTTTCACACTGAGGCGCTGCACTGGCAGGGCGTCAAAAAAAGTCCTGCAAGCAGCTTCTTTGCAGCGCTTTAGGAGCAGTGAATACAACTGTCCTAAAGCGCCCCTTCCCATTGAAATCAATGGGAAAAATGGGCGTGGTTTACGTGAAATGGTGGGCGTGTGTCTTAAATGGGCATGGCTCAAAGGGGGTGTGGTTAGAGTCTGAGATGAATGAGGGATGGAGAGGGAAAGGGGGGAAGAGGGATGGAGGGACAGCAGGCTACACAATAATGGAAATATGTGTATTCCAGAAAGTTTAACAATCAGCAGATAAAGATACTCCAAACCATGGTTGTTATGGTGTCAGGATGATTGAAGTGCATTATTATATAAAATGAAATAATTCAACTCACCATAATGCTGAAACAGTGGGATCCCTGAGCATGTCACCTGCCACGTTACCTGCCACCAGTCGTCCGTCCTCGCATCAGGTGTCCCAGCAGAGTCCACCAGTCGTCCGTCCTCACATCAGGTGTCCCCAGTGGAGCCCCCCCTCACATCAGGTGTCCCCAGTGGAGCCCCCCTCACATCAGGTGTCCCCAGCGGAGCCCCTCCAAACATCAGATGCCCCCAGCGGTGCCCCCCCCTTACCTCAGGTATCCTAGTAGGAGGATACTGTCTCCCTCCACCGGCCGCATAGTTACATTAGAACCCCCGCCCTTTTCCATAACAGACCGGCAGCGTGGCGGGGGGTAGGCGGGGCGAGGCGGAGCGTGGGCGGCAATGCAGGAGCTCCGTCTAGCCCTTCCCCCGCCGTCTTCCTGGTCTTCTTAAAAATGGTGGCCGGTGGAGACAATGTGTCTGCCAGCCGTGGACCTCTAGCGGCGGCGGCGAAAATCTGTGAAGAACCGGATTTCTTGGGACATTTCCCGGGAAACAATAAAATCAGGAATAGAGTCTAAATCCCAGGAATGTCCCGGGAAATCCGGGACAGTTGGTAACTATGGATTTGTGGGCACTTTTAACCCTTTATTCGGCCACTAACGGTGGTTAAAAGCCCCCGCTATCGCTCGAAAAATGCTGGCAAAGCACCGCTAGTTTAAGCGACACTTTACCAGTGTTTTTCAGGCGCTGGCAGTGTGAAAGGGCTCTTAAAGCACTCGGGCTTTCACATTGGGATTGCAAATGAGGTTTCTTTAAGGCGCTTCACAGGCGCTTTTTTTAACGCTAAAGCGCCTGAAAAACGCCCGTGTGAAAGGGGTCTAAGCGTGAGAAACGTGCAAACGAAGCTCCAGACCCTTTTGCAAACTTATGCCCTACACAACCGCAACCGTCCAATGTGTATTGGCATAAATGTGACAATATGTGCGTTAGCAGATGTGTGATGGTGCCATTAAGAATGCATTACACGTGAATGGCAGCGCTATGCACCAAGCAAAGCGCATGTGTTCCCAACCAGCACAGATATGAATGTGGTTTTAGTATATTCACCTGAGGACATGTGAGTATGCTGTTCATACCTGCACATTGCAGCTGTACCCCCCTCCACTCCACTTTATTATTGCTTTGTATTACGTTATAATTGTTGTGCTTTATGTATAGAGTTCTGCAGAGTATCTGAGAGGGACAGCTGAGTGGGGAGGAAGGACATGGCTCACACAGAGCTGTGTGGAGGACTGAGGACTGAGGAGACGGTCTGTACAGGTGTGACTCCTCTCTGTTCCTGGCACAGCTCCTGTACAGGTATAAACCCCGCCTCTCCTGCCCTCACATTCCCCGCCCGCTTCCTCTCCCGGTCACTGACGTCACATCCAGCTCTGGCACTGGCCGCTGATTGGCTTGTTCCTCATACACTGAGCAGAGATGGCAGCGGCAGCGGCGGTCCGGTTACTGGGGAGTTGTCGGTGTATTGTGGCCGGATCCCGGGCCTGGCTGTGCGGTGTCCAGCGGACTAGGAGCTGGCTGGAGCCCGGGGCGGCCCGCCTGTACAGGTAACAGTGCCCTGCATCCAGGCCATGGGGGGGGGGGCCTCTAGTGTGTGTGTGTGTGTGTGTGTGTGTGTGTGTGTGTGTGTGTGGTGTTTGGAGGGCCCCTGTCAGTGCCTGTGTGTGTGGTGTTTGAGGCCCCTGTGTGACCTCTAGTGTGTGGGTTTTGGGGCCCCTTGTCGGTGGCTGTGTGGGTTTTGGGGGCCCCTTGTCGGTGGGTTTTTGGGGGCCCCTTGTCGGTGGGTTTTGGGGGCCCCTTGTCGGTGGGTTTTGGGGGCCCCTTGTCGGTGTGTGGGGGTTTTGGGGGCCCCTTGTCGGTGGGGATGGGTGTGTTGTGTAATACGGACTGATCAGTGTGAGCCCGGGTTCACACCTATGCGAATTAGATGTGCGTTTCCCCACATTTATTTCGCATAGTAGGAGAATGTGACTGGCTCCCTATGGAGCCGGTTCACATATCTCCGGGGCGGCTGCGGAGCGCACTGCACAAAAACGCTGTGCGTCTTTGGCTCCGTTTCTGGGCCGAATTCAGGCATAGAATCGGCCCTGATTCGTCCCTGAAACGGGGAACAGGGACGCACAGCGCTCCTGTGCAATCCGCAGCCCGTTGTAGTGTGAACCCGGGCTGAGTCTTGGCTCAGGATTATACTTGCACTGACCAGCCATATCCTTATGGCTACTGACAGGTAAAGTGAATAACATTGATTATCTTGCTATAATGGCATCTGAAAGTGAGTGGGATATATTATTCTGGAAATGAACATGTTTTCCTGAAGTAGATGTGTTGAAAGCAGAAAATGGGCAAGTGTAAGAGTTTAAGTGATCCTGACAAGGGGCAGATTGTAATGGCTAGCTGACTGAGCAACTCCAAAACTGCGCCTCTTGTGGGGCGTTCCTGGTCTGCAGTGGTCAGGACCAACCAAAGGGGGTCCAAGGAAGAAAAACTGGAGAACCGGCAACAGAGTCATCGGTGGCCAAGGCTCGTTGATGCACCCGGGGAGCAAAGACAAGTGTCAGAACACATAGGGCATCACAGTTTGTTGCTTATGCGGCTGTGTAGCCGCAGACTGGTCAGGGTGCCCATGATGACACGTGCCCACTGTAGGTGCTTTTATATCAGAAGTGGACCATGGAGCAATGGAAGAAGGTGGTCTGATAAATTAAAAAATAGTTTGATATGTTGACTTGGCCTCCAAATTCTCTGGATCTCAGTCCAATCGAGCATCTTTGGAAGGTGCTGGAAAAACAAGTCCAATCCATGGAGGACCCACTTTGCAACTTGCAGGACAAAAAGAATTTGCTACTGACAGCTTGGTGCCAGATACACCACGGCATACCTTCAGAGGTCTAGTGGAGATGATTCCTCAATGAGTTATTGTGGGTGGTCATAATGTTATGGCTGATTAGTGTATATGAAGAGTCAGGCTGATGAATACAGTCCAGGTTCCTCTGCCCCTCCCCCAATGTCATGTGTGTGTCCGTGGTGGAGATCAGCCACTGGAGAGTGTGTATGGAAAGTCTATCTATAGGTTCCTCCTTATTGGCTAACTTTTTGTTCTGTAAAATATACCAATGAAGGTGTTTCATTATGTCTCTCTTGTAGACAAAAAAAGTAGCTGCTCATCCAGCCAACTAGCAACTGAAGATGCAGTGAACAACAAAATCCATGTTCCTCTCAGCTATGCACAGCTTCCTCAGGAGGAGAAAAGCTAATACTGTACTATACATAGTCTGTTACACAACCTTTTATATATCCATTTGACTTCCGGAAGATTTACCCCCCCCCCCCTTCATGACCAGGCCATTTTTTTGCTTTTTGGCACTGCGCTACTTTATCTGGCAATTGCTCGGTCATGCAACACAAAAACTGAGCTTTCTTTTGGTGGTATTTGATCATTACTGCATGGTGTTTTTTTTGTTTTTTGTTTTTTTGCACTATAAACAAAAAAAGACTGATAAACTTGAAAAAATAAACAATGTTTTACTTTCTGCCATAGAACACATCCAATAAAAAAAAATGTAAAAAACTAGTATTGGCAGTGATCAGCAACTTATAGCAGGACTGTGATAGTATGGCGGGCAGTCTGACACGTTTGACACTTTGTGGGAGCCAGTGACACTAATACAGTGATCAGTGCTACAAATATACACTGTTCTAATGACTCTGGCTGGGAACAGGCAACATCCAAGGGCGATCAAAAGGTTAAAAGTGTGCTTGAAGTGGTTGTAAAGGGGGGTGTGTGTGTGTGTGTGTGTGTGTGTGTGTGTGGTTTTAAACAATTTCATACTTGCCTTCTCTGTGCAAAGGTTTTGCACGGAGTAGCCCCGATCCTCCTCTTCTGGGGTCCCCCAGCGACACTCCTGGCTTCTCCCCCGCATCGAGTTCCCCCTCAAAGAGCCGCATTCCATGGGGGGGCACCCGTGCGGGCGCGCTCCTGAGTCCTGCTGCTGTGTCTATTGACACAGACATCAGGACTTAGTCCCTGTCCCATGGCACTGGATTTGATTGACAGCAGCGGGAGCCAATGGCTGTGCTGTTAATCAATCCAATGAGGACCCGCGACAGCGGCTGGAGCTGCTGTGCTCATCCCCCGGCGATGGAACGATCGGGTCCAGTTAAGGGGGGGGGGCTCTGTGGGGCTGCTGCACTACAGGTTTTGCACCTTAACCACTTCAGCCCCAGGAGATTTTACCCCCTTTCTGACTAGCATTTTTTTTTTTGCGATGCAGCACTGCGTCGCTTTAGCTGACAATTGCGTGGTCGTGTGACGTTGTACGCAAACAAAATTTCTCTAGTCATCTTCCAGGACGGCACAACCTGAGAGATGACTGGACCACCTGACAGGAAACACAATCGACACACGAGGTTAATAGGCCCCTCCCTTCCCCCTGCACCTCAGTTCTTGATTGTTTCCCGGCAGCGGTCCCCCCACCCCTGAGAGCTGGACGCCAAAGCCAGGGAGGTCTGCGGTCCAGCCAGGGCTCAGCCCCTTCTCAGGGGTCCCCAATGGCCGGGGGATTTCTTCCCTGGTAAGGAGCGTTCTGGGTACAGAGGGGTATCCCGAAGCTTCTGTGGGCACATACCTCCTCCTTAGCCTTCCACCCAGTTAGGTACATGGGAGCCATGCTGGAGTTGGGGCTGCTGGAGGGGCAGAGGACGCCATCTCCGGCAAGTATCTGCTCCATAGGGAACTCTGTAACACTCCTGTGTTGGGTGTAAGCGTTCTGGCCGGGTGGAGCAAGATGGCGCAGTTTCCAGTTGCCATCATTTCCGTTTTCTGCCAAAATGGCAGATCTGGAAACACACTAGAGGCGAAATCCACCTTTCCGACGGTGGGACTAAAGCAAAATTGTGCCGATCAGCTGCGTCTGGGGAGACACGCAGAGGCCCCACAAGTTCTCTCTCGCCTTCTGGATCCTCACAGCAGGGCCCCCTGTTTTGGCACCAGCAGGGACCAGATATGGAAAGAGGAAGACACAGAGGTGCCTTTAGCCCAGGAGGAGGCCACAGGTGGTGAGACCTCTTCTGTTTGGCAGGTAGTGGGTTAAGAGGTGTCTTACCACACCACAGGGGGGGGGGGGGGGCGCACAGGAGAAGGGCTTAAAAGACTATTTAAGTTTGAGTTCTGTCTTTTTTGTCTCCTTAGAACCCAGTGGATCTGTTCAAGGGGCCCACAAGGCTAAATCCCCCCTCCCCCTAGAACAAAAAAGCTGTGGGAATTGCAACGAAAAGCTCCCACAGGATCATGTAAAGCCTTTTTGTTACAGGTGCATACATAAACTGTCGGGTAAAGAAACCTCACAGGTTATGAGGGACTTCCCTACATTACAGTCAGGGATGCTTTCTACCCTCCAATCTCTGAAGACAGTTATAGCATCTAAGGAAGCACCTAGTACTAGTGGCAGAGAGATTCTGTCCTCTAGAGAAGGCATCTCCTTTCAGGAAGGTATGTCAGAAAACCCTGCAGAGACCTCCCCATCCTCTGTCACTTTGGGAGTATTTTTGAGGACACAGAGGAGTCTGATGAAAACTCATTAGAGGAAGGGGAAAACTCAGACTCTGAGAGCCAGGATAGTAATAGTCCTAGAGGTAATGGACTCCTTTTTCCCGTGACGGACATGGGGCAGTTTCTCAGGGCAATCTATGCCTCTGAGGATATCCCAGAACCTCCAGTTCAGGCTACTACCCTGGATAAGATGTATAGGGGGTTGAGTAAACCTCAGTCCAGGGTATTTCCAGTCCATCAGACTCTGAAGGAGATATTTTTGAGAGAGTGGAAAGACCTGGAGAGAAAGGTCCTTAAACTCAAAACTTGGAAGAGGGGGATGAAGAGAAGTTTTTCAAGACCCCCAAGTTAGACGCAGCCCTGTCACAGGTCTCAAAAAATCTGATTTGTCATTTGAGGACTCAGGTAACTTAAAAGACCAAATGGACAGAAGGGCTGAGATGCTATTGCGAAGACTCTTGAGATAATAGGCAAGGCTGTAGCATATTTAGCAGATGCGACAGTGGAAACTGTCAGGAACACGGCTAAATCGGCGTCCATCCTTAACTCCGCAAGTAGGGCCGCCTGGGTCAAGTCGCGGGAAGGGGTCCATATGTCCAGGTCATGGCTCTGTGGTTTGCCCTTTGAGAGTTCCCAGCTTTTTGGACCTGGTTTGGATCCGGTCTTGTCACGGTCAGCAGAAAAGGGGGGGGGGGGGGAGGGTCTTACAGATCTTGACAGAGGGATATCGGCTGGAACTTCTCTCCCCTCCCCCTCAACTTTATTCTGACCCTTCTCCCCAAGGATACTTCGAGGGCAGCAGGGTTGTTGGACAACTTGCAGGGATTGGCATACCAGGAGGTGATCGTCCCCGTTCCACCGGAAGAGCTTTACCAGGCACTTTACTCATGTTTTTGTTGTCCAAAAACTATCAGGGAAATTTTTGCCTGATATTAAACCTCAGAAAGCTGAACAGGTTTTTGCGACAAAAGAGCTTCCGGATGGAGCGTATATACAATGTGTGCAGGCATC
Source organism: Aquarana catesbeiana (assembly GCF_042186555.1). Lineage (NCBI taxonomy): Eukaryota > Metazoa > Chordata > Amphibia > Anura > Ranidae > Aquarana > Aquarana catesbeiana. The sequence goes on along the minus strand of NC_133325.1, from coordinate 133,437,572 downwards.
TATTAAAAGATGCTTTTTTGGCAACAAAACATCTGAGGGACGCTTATCTTCATATCCCGATTGCCCCGGGAACACCAATCCCTGTTGAGATTCTCAGCCCTTACGACCAAGGGGATTCAACACTGGCAATTCCGAGCTCTTCCCTTTTTGGATTAACTGCAAGCCCAAGGATTTTCACGAAGGTCCTGGCGGAGGTTGTAGCTTACCTACATCTACAGGGGTGTCCCCTATACCCTACCTAGAGGACCTTCTGGTCTATGGGCAGTCTCTAGAACAGATGGGAGTAGACGTAGGCAGAGTGATCTTCACTCTGGAGTCCTTGGGCTGGATAGTGAACCGAGAAAAGTCTTCTCTGGTACCATCGTAAATAAGTTTTCTTGGGATATCTGGTGGATACAGGGTATCAAACTTTTTCTCCCAGAGGAAAATGGTTAAAAGTGGTTACAGCAGTCTCCTCTTTAATGTAACCCAGGGATTGCTCTCCCAGGCAGATTATGAGGGTGTTAGGTTTGATGACCTCATGTATTCCAGCGGTTCCCTGTGCTCATCTCCATTCCAGGGAGCTGCAGTTTTTCCTTCTATCCTCCTGGGACAAAAAGAGGGAGTCATTGACCGAAAAGGTGTCCATTCCAACAAGTGTAAGGGACTCCCTAAATTAGTGGCTAGGTGGATTAGACAGACAATAGGAATGGCCTATGAACAGAGAGGTTCCCCAGTACCAGTTTAACTTAAAGCCCATTCAACAAGATCTTTGGCAGCCTCTTAGGCAGAAAGAGCTGGGGCCCCAATAGAACAGATCTGTCTAACAGCCACATGGGCAAAGCAGGATACCTTCTTGAAGCATAATAGAGTGGAACTGCTATCGCCTCAGGATCTGACATTTGGAAGAAAGGTCTTACAAGCGGTGGTCTCACCCTAAGGTAGGCCTTGAACTCCTTGTCCATCCTCTCAGGTTGTGCCATCCTGGAAGATGACTAGAGAAAATTGACAGTTACTTACCGATAACTGCTTTTCTTGGATATCTTTCAGGACGGCAGGCCTAACCACCCCTGGTTTAATATAAGTAATACGGGAAGTGTTTCTCTGTCACCCGGATAACCTATTACTTTGGGAGAACTGAGGTGCAGGGGGAAGGGAGGGGCCTTTTAACCTTGTGTGTTGATTGTTTCCTGTCAGGTGGACCAGTCATCTCTCAGGTTGTGCCGTCCTGGAAGATATCCTAGAAAAGCAGTTATTGGTAAGTAACTGTCAATTTACGTCGTGGTGTGTTTTTTTTTTTTTTTCTCCCCCACAAATAGAGCTTTCTTTTGGTGGTATTTGATCACCTCCTGCGGTTTTTATTTTTTGCACTATAAACAAGAGCGACAATTTTGGGGGGGGGGGGAAAGCAATTTTTTTTTTTTTTTTTTTATGCTTGCTATAATGAATATCCCCAAAAAAATATAAAAAACAAAATTTCTTTCTGATGGCGGTCTGCTATTTATTTTTATCGTGACTGCGACATGGCGGACACATCGGACACTTTTTTGACACTATTTTGGACCATTGTCATTCATACAGTGATTAGTGCTATAAAAATGCACCAATTTACTATGTAAATGACACTGGCAGGAAAGGAGTTAAACACTAGAGGGCGATCAAGGGGTTAAGTGTGTCCTAGGGAGTGACAGGGAGCAGTGATCTGTCATGTCACTAGGCAGAACAGGGAAATGCCTTGCTCACAAAAGCATCTCCCCGTTCTGCCTCTCCACACCGCAATCGTGGCCCGTCTGCGAATATTGAGGACCCGAACCAAATTCAAAGGGACATTCAGGTACGCCCATTTGCCTGCCTGTGCCATTCTGCCGACATACATCTGTGTGTGGTGGTTGGCAAGCGGTTAATGCATTAAGGTAAAAAAACCCCTTTTACCCAGTGTGTGTGTGTGTGTGTGTGTGTGTGTGTGTGTGTGTGTGTACACACTATGTGATGCTTGCACTAAGGCATGTGACAATTATTTCCCTGCACAAGCAATACAAACTGTCACATCCCTGCTGACAGGACATGGCTTTGTATTGTTTACATAGGCAGAGCTCTGTCCTGTCTTCCTCCTTGCCAATCAGTGGGTGACGATGGTCATCCATTGGCAGGCACCCTCTGATCGCCTTGTGCTGTGACTAACTACAGCACAGCCCCTACCTGTAAGTGCTGGATCATGTATTAGATAGGCAAGCGGATATAACAATATCTCTAGATGTACAATGCCTTGCAAAAGTATTCACCCCCCCCCCCCCCCCTTGGCATTTTTTGTGTTTTGTTGCCTCACAACCTGGAATTAACATGGATTGTTTGAGGATTTGCATCATTTAATTTACAGAACATGCCCACAACTTTGAAGATAAGTTGGTGGTTTTTTTTTTTTTTTTGTTTTTTTTAATTTTATTGTGAAGCAAACAACAAATGGGACAAAATAAGTCAGTGTGCATAACTATTCACACCCCTAAAGTACGTACTTTGTAGAGCCACCTTTTGCGGCTATCACAGCTCCAAGTCGCTTTGGATAAGTCACTATGAGCTTACCACTGGGATTTTTGCCCATTCCTCCTTGCAAAACTGCTCCAGCTCCTTCAAGTTGGATTGTTTGTTTGTGCTTGTGAACAGCAATCTTTAAGTGCCCTTTCACACGGACGTGTCCATGTACGGGCTCCGCATTGCTCAGCGGGGGATCGCTCCGTCAATCCCCACTGAGCAGGCAGATGACAGGTCTGTCTCTGCACACTGCAGTGACTGACCTGTCAGAGCGCCACTCTCCTCTATGGGGGATTGGATGAAGACGGACCGTAGAGTCTGTTTTCATCCGATCCGATCCCCAGACGGATGGAAAAGTAGGGTTTTCCTCTGTCACACTTTAGCGGATCGGAGCAGGTTGGATGTTAGCGGACATGTCACCGCTGACATCCGTCGCTCCATAGGCCTGTATGGAGCGTCCGTTCAGGTCAGCCTAAAAAACTGACAGGCGGACCTAAACGGTCCACCCGTGTGAAAGGGGCCTAAGTCTGATCACAGATTTTCTATTGGATTGAGGTCTGGACTTTGACTAGGCCATTCCAACACATTTACATGTTTCCCCTTAAACCACTCAAGTGTTGCTTTAGCAGTGTGTTTGGGGTCATTGTCCTGCTGGACGGTGAACCTCCGTCCTAGCCTCAAATCACACACAGAGTGGTACAGGTTTTGCTCAAGAATATCCCTGTATTTAGCACCATCCCATGGGACTCTTTACACCAACTGGGCTATGGTTGTGGTATGTCTTAAAGTCCTGCATGCTGTATCTTTGGTGCGGTTTTGAAAACCACGCCAAAAATAGAGCTGCCCATTGAACTGAATGGAAGTCGCTTGAAAAATGCACTGCATTTGTGGTATGGGGACCTCCTTTACATTTTTCACTCTGTTATATTGCAGCCATTTGCTAAAATCATTTAAGTTCATTTTTTTCCTCATTAATGTACACACAGCACCCCATATTGACAGAAAAACACAGAATTGTTGACATTTTTGTAGATTTATTAAAAAAGAAAAACTGAAATATCACATGGTCCTAAGTATTCAGACCCTTTGCTCAGTATTTAGTAGAAGCACCCTTTTGATCTAATACAGCCATGAGTCTTTTTGGGAAAGATGCAACACGTTTTTCACACCTGGATTTTGGGATCCTCTCTGGTTCTGTCAGGTTGGATGGTAAACGTTGGTGGACAGCCATTTTTAGGTCTCTCCAGAGATGCTCAGTTGGGTTTAAGTCAGGGCTCTGGCTGGGCCATTCAAGAGCAGTCACTGAGTTGTTGTGAAGCCACTCCTTTGTTATTTTAGCTGTGTGCTTGGGATCATTGTCTTGTTGGAAGGTAAACCTCAGGCGCAGGTCCTGAGCACTCTGGAGAAGGTTTTCATCCAGGATATCCCTGTACTTGGACACATTCATCTTTCCCTCGATTGCAACCAGTCGTCCTGTCCCTGCAGCTGAAAAACACCCCCCATAGCATGATACTGCCACCATGATGCTTCACTGTTGGGACTGTATTGGACAGGTAATGAGCAGTGCCTGGTTTTCTCCACACATACGCTTAGAATTAAGGTAAAAAAGTTCTATCTTGGTCTCATCAGACCAGAGAATCTTATTTCTCACCATCTTGGAGTCCTTCAGGTGTTTAACAAACTCCATGCGGGCTTTCATGTATCTTGCACTGAGGAGGCTTCCGCCAGGCCACTCTGCGCAAAAGCCCCGACTGGTGGAGGGCTACAGTGGTGGTTGACTTTCTACAACTTTCTCCCATCTCCGACTGCATCGCGGGAGCTCAGCCACAGTGATCTTTGGGTTCTTTACCTCTCTCACCAAGGCTCTTCTCCCCCGATAGCTCAGTTTGGCCGGACGGCCAGCTCTAGGAAGGGTTCTGGTCATCCAAAACATCTTCCATTTAAGGATTATGGAGGCCACTGTGCTCTTAGGAACCTTAAGTGTAGCAGAATTTTTTTTTTTTTGTAACCTTGGCCAGATCTGTGCCTTGCGACAATTCTGTCTCTGAGCTCTTCGGGCAGTTCCTTTTGACCTCGTAATTCTCATTTGCTCTGACATGCACTGTGAGCTGTAAGGTCTTTTATAGATGGGTGTGTGGCTTTCCTAATCAAGTCCAATCAGTATAATCAAACACAGCTGGACTCAAATGAAGGTGTTGAACCATCTCAGGGATGATTAGAAGAAATGGACAGCACCTGAGTTAAATATTAGTGTCACGGCAAAAGGGTCTGAATACTTAGGATGTGTAATATTTCAGTTTTTTTCTTTTTTAATCTGCAAAAAATGTCAACAATTCTATGTTTTTCTGTCAATATGGGGTGCTGTGTGTACATTAATGAGGGGAAAAATGAATTTAAAGTGGTGTTTCACCCCAAAAAAAATGCATGAATGTGCCAAAAAAGTCCCCCTTTTTTTTTTTTTTAAACTCTAAATGGCTGTTGCTAGGGGGACCCTCGTAGTCTGCCTCCTTCAGTGCCTGGGCAGGTGACATCACTTCCCCTCTGCCCCCTCCCTCTTGTCAATCATCTGGGACACATTACAGGTGCCAGATGATTGAGCGGCCAATCGCGGCGCTGCTCGCTCATGGGCAGTGGGTGCCTGGCTGTGAAGCCACAGCCGGCCACCCACAGTTGCAAAACCGGGGCCGCCGAACGGAGGGGGAGACTAGCAGGGCTTCTATCCTCTGCATCGCTGGACCCTGGGACAGGTAAGTGTCCCATTGTTAAAAGTCAGCAGCTGCAGTATTTGTAGCTGCTGATTTTTAAATTTTTTTTTTTTTTTTTTTTTTTTTTTTAAATGGAAACTCCTCTTTAACTACTTGACATCCACGCTATGGCCGAATGACGGCCACAGCGCGGACCTGAATTCCCGGGCCTCCCCTGTGCACGGGCGCTGTCATCACCGAGTCACTGAGACTCGGTGATCACCGATCCGAGTAAGGGGCCGTTCCCTTACCATGTGACAGCCAATGACAGCTGATCACATGATGTAAACAAAAGATTGGTAATTGTGTGTTCTTTCTTTCTTTCTTTCTTTCTTTCTTTCTTTCTTTCTTTCTTTCTTTCTTTCTTTCTTTCTTTCTTTCTTTCTTTCTTTCTTTCTTTCTTTCTTTCTTTCTTTCTTTCTTTCTTTCTTTCTTTCTTTCTTTCTTTCTTTCTTTCTTTCTTTCTTTCTTTCTTTCTTTCTTTCTTAATAAAAACCGCAGAGGTGATCAAATACCACCAAAAGAAAGCTCTATGGCCCCTTTCACACAGGGGCGGTTTGCAGGCGGTATTTTTAGCGCAATAACGCCTGCAAACCGCCCGTAACAGCTTCCGCTGTTTGTTCAGTGTGAAAGCCCGAGGGCTTTCACACTGAAGCGGTTCACTGGCAGGACGGTAAAAAAAAGTCCTGCGAGCCGCATCTTTGGAGCGGTGTGTTCACCGCTCCTGCCTATTGAAATCAATGGGACAGTGCGACTATAGCGCAGCTATAGCCGCGCTGTACGAGCGGTTTTAACCCTTTTTCTGCCGCCAGCGGGGTTAAAACCGCACCGCTAGCGGCCGAATACAGCCGCAAAAATGACGGTAAAACATCGCTAAAAATAGCGCTGTTTTACCGCCGACGCCCCCACTGCCCCAGTGTGAAAGGGGCCTATTTGTGGGGGAAAAAAGATAAAAATTTCATTTGGGTACAGTGTTGTATGACCGCGCAATTGTCATTTAAAGTGCGTTAGCGCTGAAAATTGGTCTGGATAGGAGGGGGGTTTAAGTGCCCAGTAAGCAAGTGGTTAAATGATTTTAGCAAATGGCTGCAATATAACAGAGTGAAAAATTTAAGGGGGTCTGAACACTTTCCGTCCCCGCTGTAGGTTGTCTCATTTGGAATATTTATATAAAGCCATTATGATGCCAGGTTTCGCAGTCTGGAATGGATAAAGTGATATGTTAAATATGGATACGTCCAGAAACCAGACCAAAGTCAAGGATTAGAGTCAATATATATAAATGGGAAAAGTCTTCTCAAACGAAGGGGGTGCTTGGATACATGATGTTGACTGAAGACTGGAAAACACATCAATCACAGGCGACACATCATAAGCATCTAGAGTTAAGTACTCTTACCAGATCCAGTGGGACATATCAGCCATATAGCGGTACGTCTGTCAGAGCTTATGGAGGTAGCCTCCCGTGAACTCTCCCCAAAATGTTCTCCCTTCGGTCACGATCTCCGATAGGCAGGGTTATACCTTGGGTCACGGTCACCGATAGCCAGGACAGTCAGCGGTGGGGGTGGTCAGCTCACTCGCACACACTCCGGTTCCGGACAGGTTCAAAAGGTTTCAAGAAACCGATCATGGATGAGGTCATAAAGAAAAAAGGGGCTCCACATGACGTAGGTCAAAAAATAAAAGGGATTTATTGAATAAAAACCTTACAAAGTAAAAAGTGATCACTAGATAAAAATTGCTGGCAATATGGAAAACGTAAATGTCCTACGCGTTTCGACTAAAAGCCTTCAACTGGGGCATGAAACAGCCTCTCCACATTGCATATATATTATAATATATATATATTAGGGTTAAATGGGAGTGTATATAGTATTGGGGGTCCCATAAATCGGATTAACGAATCGGCTTGCGTTCCAAGCCTCACACTAGGTACAGGCACTTGCGTTCCAAGTGTCTGTGACACGTGACCGGAAAAGAGACAGCAGCCGGCGCGCTATGCGCCGCTGATGTCTCTCAGTCATCACAAGGGGCGTGCGCTCCAAGTCTCATATACAAGTGGGGAGGGGATGCAGGCCGATAACAATACGCTTCCGGCATCTCCTCCCCTACCCTCCTGTGGAGCGTGTGTTCCAAGACTCGTATGTAAGGAGGGGCTGACGGCCGCTCTGGAGCCAGCCCTGTCAGTGATCAGGACCAGCCTAGCCAATCACTGGGAAGCTGGACAGTTGGCCACCCCCCTCCTATTGTTACCCATCGTTACCATATGCCCAACAAGCTGAAAAAGAACGAAAGGGGAGGGAGAACCATAGTGTCTCACATGGTTCCCGAGCCGCGGCACACCTCCCACCCCCTTTTGTCTGTTTAGTTTTTATGTTGCTGGTATTAGTGTTATTGGGGTTTTATATTAATTTTTAAGCCATTTTTGCTCTTTTGTTTTTTGTGTTTTTTTTTTTTTTTTTTTTGTTTTGTTTTTTGTCTCCCTCCCCTTTCGTTCTTTTTCAGCTTGTTGGGCATATTGTCTCCCACTTTTGGTATTCGCTCATTTTAGTCACTTTGTATTGGTTTTGGGACCATATCTCCTTCATGGTTTACTGATGCCAGAGTAGATGATTGTCCTAACAAACTAGGATATCAATGTCTAGTCAAAGCCGATTTGGGGGTTATCCAACATGTATTGATGTTAGCTACTTACATGCCAATTCCCCCCCTCCCCTTGTTATTTTATAAGCGTATTTGGTTTGGTGATCGACTTATCATGGATAAGGCGTTCGACTTAGCAGTTAGCCTTCAGGATCCTAGGGTGTGAGATATTGCCACCTGTGGACCCTGCTATTGGCTACCTTTTTGATATATTTTGATATACATGAAGAGGTTAATTATATCAATTTCCTCTAACTTTAGGACCTCAGGGTCCCCCTGGGTCAGCCTGACAATGTGGCATTGCTCGGTCTTCACCTTTGGTGGCCTGAGCTTGTATTACTGTGTCTGAGCTGCAGGGGTGGGATCAGTTCAGGCATTTAGCTGGTTAAGTTCATCTATACATTAAGATGCAGTGTAGCGGTTCCCCCCACCCCCCCCCCCCCCCCTTTCATTTGACCATTGCGCCGGGCCCACCCCGCAAGACCTTACCCATATGATCTTTACATTTGGTCACCTCTGTGGTAATGATCAAGGGGTGGGTATCGGATGTTTCATTATGGCCGCGTTACCCTAACATTGGTGTCTGTTGTTGCCATGGTAATACCCATCGTGACTTCTAGGTCAGTGTTGTAACAATAGGAGGGGGGTGGCCAACTGTCCAGCTTCCCAGTGATTGGCTAGGCTGGTCCTGATCACTGACGGGGCTGGCTCCAGAGCGGCCGTCAGCCCCTCCTTACATACGAGTCTTGGAACGCACGCTCCACAGGAGGGTAGGGGAGGAGATGCCGGCAGCGTATTGGTTATCGGCCTGCATCCCCTCCCCACTTGTATATGAGACTTGGAGCGCAAGCCCCTTGTGATGACTATGAGAGACATCAGCGGCGCATAGCGCGCCGGCTGCTGTCTCTTTTCCGGTCACGTGTCACAGACACTTGGAACGCAAGTGCCTGTACCTAGTGTGAGGCTTGGAACGCAAGCCGATTCGTTGATCCGATTTATGGGACCCCCAATACTGTATACACTCCCATTTAATATATATATATATATATATTGTGGAGAGGCTGTTTCATGCCCCAGTTGAAGGCGTTTTAGTCGAAACGCGTAGTGCATTTAAGTTTTCCATATTGCCATCAATTTTTATCTAGTGATCACTCTTTACTTTGTAAGGTTTTTATTCAATAAATCCCTTTTTATTTTTTGACCTACGCCATGTGGAGCCCCTTTTTTCTTCTTTCTCCATGACCTCATCCATGATCGGTTTCTTGAAACCTTTTGAACCTGCCCGGAACTGGAGTGTATGTGAGTGAGCTGACCACCCCCACCGCTGACTGTCCTGGCTATCGGTGACCATGACCCAAGGTATAACCCTGCCTATCGGAGATCGTGACCGAAGGGAGAACATTTTGGGGAGAGTTCACGGGAGGCTACCTCCATAAGCTCTGACAGACATACCACTATATGGCTGATACGTCCCACTGGATCTGGTAAGAGTACTTAACTCTAGATGCTTATGATGTGTCGCCTGTGATTGATGTGTTTTCCAGTCTTCAGTCAACATCATGTATCCAAGCACCCCCTTTGTTTGAGAAGGCTTTTTCCATATATATATATATATATATATATATATATATATATATCTCTAATCCTTGACTTTGGCCTAGTTTCTGGACGTATCCATATTTAACATATCTCTTTGGGACATTCGTATACACCTCACCAGTGTTTATTGTGTTGATTAACGCTATCTTTATAGTTGCTGTAGTCACTAATTTATATATCTATGTTTGACACTTTTTTTTTTTTTTTAAGCTGCACGTATTTTTTATACACTTGATGCGACTTGGTTTGTTTGTGTGCTAGCAGCTTTTTACCACTTGTTTACATATATTTGTTTTAGGGTCAGCGCAACTTCTCATTTATATCACATTGGAATGGATAAAATCTGGTCAGTATAGAATTTTTGCTCAAGCTGTACTTTGACCAAGAATATATACCACATATTTTTGTTAGAGGCTTTTCTCCACAATTTAAGAGATTAGTTAAGAATCAGATGAAGCATTATATTGTTGCGTGCATGTGAAGGACTTGGGAATTGTAACACTGTAAATTTAATTTGTAGATTATAGATGGCCAATCCCTTCTCAGAACTGCGTTTGTATAGTACAATCGTGTTACACAGTATACATGGGTTACAGTCTGATCCCCCTTCCGTTTCAGATTTTGTAATATAACCCTCATGAGATTAGGTCTGCATGCCTTCCATACAAAACGGTGAAGAATACTTAAATGCCAAAGGATTTTTGCCAAAGGATTTTTGTGTTTTTTTTCTGTTAAACTGGTTTGATCAGGTTAATGTGATTAGTTATGCGGTAGCTTAGACGAGCCTTTTTTAACCAGGGTGCCTTGAGGTTTCTTCAGGGGTGCCCTGGCAAAATGTCTAAAAAAAATTTCCCCAAAATTGTATAGAACCCGGGTGGGTGGGTGAAAAACCACCCTTTTAGTTACACAAAGCCACAGATTTTCATTTTGTACACCATTACAACCTTCTAGCTGCCAACCTCCTAATAACCAATGCCATCAGTTAAGGAGGATGTCATTTGTCAGCATATCATCCTTGGTTTGACCTTCCCTTTCCTTTCTCCATCAGCTTTGAGGTCTCATTAGCTAAGTGATGGAGAAAAACTGAGGGAGAAGAGAAACACTGGAATACTAGTCAGTGCCAGTTTGCAAAGTGTATTTGACTTGGAAGAATAAATCGCCTGTAACACTGGGTGTCCTACATTTATTGATGTTGCTGCATTATGTAAAACTATGGAATAGTTTTTTTTTTTTTTTTACATTTTAGAATGGGGAGCCTCAAGACTATCCATAATTTTGGAGGGTGCCCTGAGATTGTCTATGTTTTTTTTTAACGGGTGTCTTGACTGAAAAGAGGTTGAGAAACACTGACTTGGACCATATCCATTGCTTTGATGGCTTTTAGTTTTCAATGGACTGCATGCTTGCTAATCAGACCACTCGTAGTTCGTTTACACTTCCTGCAGCCTTGAAACGTGACCATCTCTTATAGAGGTATGGACACAGAACTCGGGCAGTATTCTCAAGTGCCTTACCTTGCCCCAAATCCACTGATACCAGATGCAATGCTCTGCAGGCTGTAAAAAAAAAAAAATGATAAATGCACATTTCTTTTGCCTGCAAATATTTTTTAGAAAGATGACCTTTATTTAAACTTTAGCTGGCTCTTGGCTTTACCTAGATGGGACAATAGGTAGACCTGATTTGTGTGTTTGTTTTTTTTTTTTTTTTCCCATGGATGGTACTAGCTGATCACTTAATCTCTTTCATTTAGGTTTGTCCAGTACCTATACAGTGGGTATAAAAAGTCCGCACCCCTGTTAAAATGTCAGGTTTCTGTGATGTAAAAAAAAATGTGACAAAGAGAAATCATTTCAGAACTTTTTCCACCTTTTTAATGTGACCTATAAACTGTACAACTCAATTGAAAAACAAACATGTGACAACAATCCCCCGTATTCTTCATATGTCTGGTCTATGGGGTAGAGTGGCAAGATGGAAGCCTTTTCTTACGAAGAAAAACATCCAAGCCCGGCTACATTTTTAAACATATGAAGTTTTCCAAAAGCATGTGGGAAAATGTGTTCTGGTCTGATGAAACCAAGGCTGAACTTTTTGCCCATAATTCCAAAAGATTTGTTTGGTGCAAAAACACTGGACGTCACCAAAAGAACCATACCCACAGTGAAGCATGGTGGTGCCAGCATGATGCTCTGGGGCTGTTTTTTCTTCAGCTGGGACAGGGGCCTTAATCAAGGTAGAGGGAATTATGAACCGTTCCAAATACCAGTCAATATTGGCAGAAAACCTTCAGTCTTCTGCTAGAAAGCTGAAGAAGAACTGCATCTTTCAGCATGACAATGTCCCAAAGCATACATCCAAATCAACAAAGTAATGGCTTCACCAGAAGATTAAAGTTTTTGGAATGGGCCCAGCCAGAGACCAGACCTGAATCCGATTTGAAAATCTGTGGGGTGATCTGAAGGGGGGTGTGCACAGGAGATGCCCTCACAATCTGACAGATTTGCAGTGTTTTTGCAAAGAGTGGGCTTTATCAAAGTTTTAATTTTTCCTACTCTAAGACTACCCACAGAGAGAGACTTTGATCACCCCTAGTGTTAACCCAATCCCTGCCAGTGCCATTTGTACAGTAATCGGTGCATTTTTACTGTCACTGTATTGGTCACTGGTGCGCCAAATGTGTCACTTAGGGTCAGATCTGTCCACTTAAATGTCACAGGCCTGCTAAAAATCGCTGATCCCCGCCATTACTTAGTAAAAACAATAAAAAAAAGTCCCTAAATCTTTCCCCTATTTTGTAGACACACCAACTTTTGCACAAACCAATCAATATACGCTTATTGGGATTTTTTTTTTTTTTTTTTTTTTTACCAAAAATATGTAGAACACATAATGGCTTAAACTGAGAATTGTGCAAAAAATATAAACCACAGAGGTGATCAAATACCACCAAACGAAAGCTCTATCTGTGGTGGGGGGGGGGGGGACCTCAATTGTCAGTTAAAGTAACGCAGCGCTGTATGGCAAAAAATGGCCTGGTCATTAAGAGGATAAATCCTTCCGGGGCTGAAGTGGTTAAGAGACACACTTGTGCAACCATATTTTATTTTTATTTTCTTTCCTCCACCTAAAAAAGATTTCAGTTTGTTCAACTGAGTTGTACAGTTTATAGGTCACATTAAAGGTGGAGAAAGTTCTGAAATGATTTCTTTGTGTGTAAACAAAAAAAGTCTACCCACCCCTGTTAAAATGTCAGGTTTCTGTGATGTAAAAAAAAATTTAAAAAAAATAAAATATTTCATATATCACAGAAACCTGACATTTTAACAGGGGTGTGTAGACTTTTTTTTATTTCCATTGTACACTCACCGGCCACTTTATTAGGTACCTTGCTAGTACCGGAGCCTTCTGCCTTAAAGTGGATGTAAACTATTATTATTTTATATATAATTTTTTTTTTTTTTGTCATAATGTAGAGTATAAGATTTCCTGTCATTTGAGCCCAGTCTTGCCACAAAGTTAATCCATCTCTGAGCAATCCTCTTTTATTGTTCAGTGGGATAAAACTTGACAGAGAAAAACTTTGTCAAATCCTCCCCCTTGCTGTGAGTGACAGGTGATTTACATATCTCGTGCACTAGCCTAAGACATGCATTATTTTTTAATTCCCCCCCCACTCCTTTCTTCAGCAGCTCTGCAAGGATTGGCTGTTCCACACCTCAGCATGATTTGGCATGCTGAAGTCATGTGGTTACTTTCCTGTCTTTTCACTGGATGTTAGAGCCCTTGCACACTAGGGCGGGGGCGGCGTCGGCGGTAAAACGCCGCTATTAGCGGCGTTTTACCGTCGGTATTCGGCCGCTAGCGGGGGCGGTTTTACCCCCCCGCTAGCGGCCGAGAAAGGGATAAATACCACCGCAAAGCGCCTCTGCAGAGGCGCTTTGCCGGCGGTATAGCCGCGCCGTTCCATTGATTTCAATGGGCAGGAGCGGTATACACTCCGCTCCTTCACCGCTCCGAAGATGCTGCTGGCAGGACTTCTTTTACCGTCCTGCCAGCGCACCGCTCCAGTGTGAAAGCCCTCGGGGCATTCACACTGGATACACAGCAGTGGTACTTCCAGGTCGGTTTGCAGGCGCTATTATTAGCGCAATAGCGCCTGCAAACCACCCCAGTGTGCAAGGGCTCTTAGAGATCATAGCAGAAGTTCAGTGTTAGAAATATACAGGGGAGTGTAGAGGTGGGCGGGGAGTCTACTGACATCACGACTCCACCCACCGAGCTCCAGACAACAGACCCACCCACAGAATATGCAGTTTTTCGGGTCTCATAACAGACAGAGGGGAGACATTTGACAGGTAAAGATACATGCAGGAGGCATGTATATCCTTATAGATAACCCCTATGGCAGTAGTTTAGAAAGGATGACATTGGGTTTACATCCACTTTAATGCTTCATGGCATAGATTCAACAAGGTGTTGGAAACATTCCTCAGATTTTGGTCCATATTGACATGATAGCATCACACAGTTGCTGCAGATTTGTTGGCTGCACATCCATGATGCGAATTTTCCCGTTCCACCACATCCCGACGGAGCTCCATTGGATTGAGATCTGGTGACTATGGAGGCCATTGGAGTACAGTGACCTCATTTGTCATGTTCAAGAAACCAGTATGAGATGGTTTGAGCTTTGTGACACTGTGCATTAGCCATCAGAAGATGGGTACACTGTAGTCATAAAGGGGTGGGCATGGTCAGCAACAATACTCGGATAGGCCGTGACGTTTAAACGATGCTCAGTTGGTACTAGGGGGCTCAAAGTGTGCCAAGAAAATATATCCCCCACGTTATTACACCATCACCAGCCTGAACTGTTGATACAAGGCATACTATCTGAATGTCGCAGCTGAAATTGACTCGTCTGTAAACCCTAGAGATGGTTGTGAGTGAAAATCGGCAGTTTTTTGAAATACTTGGACCAGCCTGTCTGGCACCAACAACCATGCCACGTTCAAAGTCGCTTAAATCCCCATTCTGATGTTAGGTTTGAAGTTGTCACGTCTAGATACCTAAATGGATTGAGTTGCTGCCATGTGATTTACTATACCTGTCTGTACCTAATAATAAAGTGGCTGGTGAATGTATGTCTTTCAACACTAGCCATGTTACCTTTGCTCACCCACATGTGCGTATGAGTTAAAATGCAGCATGGACCACTTCTTACACTGGATCTTCTAGCAAGATTATACTGTATGTAAAGAACATAGGGGCCTTATTTAGATAACACAAGCTGAGCTCAGGTCCCCCGAAGGTTTACTGATGGCAGGGCTGAGTGTTCCTCCCCACACTAGCTGTACAGATAAGAGCGCACTCTGTAGTGTGAACTCTGATACCGTGACACTGCCACATTGTGATGATCAGTTGTTTAGTTTTTTTTTTTTTTGGGCTGGCCTTTACAGCTATGTAATTGTTTTTCAAATGCATTGGCCACATACGTTGTCAACTTCGATAAGCACTGATATTGCCATCATAGATCCTTTTTCACATGTGTCCATGCATTAAAAACTTTTTGGGCCGACACACCATTCAAGTATGAACTAGCACCATTAAAAACAATTACAATTTGTACACACGAATCCCCGTTCTGGCTCTCATGCCCGCGATTGTGTGTAGCCGGCGGACATCACGACTGCCGTCCATGCGCCTCGGGTCCCCCGCCGTGCAGTGTGTGCACCTGCTATGGCTCTTAAAGGAGTCGCCATACAGGTTGGCGATTCGTGGGAAGGAGCCGCTTTGCCGACCGTAAATGTGTATGAGCTATTCGGGAAGTGGTTAAAATGATTGACTTTAGGTAAAGTTCATCTCCAGTTGCAGGACCCCAAGTCTCAAATACTTACACTTTTTTTCCAGGTGTCTTCAGTCTGGTCACAGGGTGTGTGTGTGTGTGTGTGTGTGTGTGTGTGTGTGTGTTTTCTCTCTGCCCAAGCTGGATTTGTGCTTCTAAAAGAAACCTTATCAGAATTTTAAATACTTCACTAAACTTGGCATCCTTTGCATCTGTATCTGGGAAAAAAGTCTGTAGTGCCCCACAGCAACTAGTCATATTCAAGCTTGTATTCTAACATTCAGTGGATGACGCAGCTTTCTGTGGAGCCACAAATAGCCATGCCGAATTGAATAGGGGGGGGGGGGGGGCACTGCGGGAGGGTAGGGAGCTGCAGAATGTGCTCATGTTTCATGATACACCTGAAGGCTGGCTATACATGGTTACTTTTCCTTCTACCCCCCCCCCCCCCCCCTTTCCTCCTTCCTGCGGCACCCGGCCATGGCTGACACAATCTACCTGTACAGTTTTCCTATGCACACCCTGGTTGCAGTGATGTGCTTCATCTTAGTAACAGGTGTGCTGGAATCAGTTATCCTTATGAATATGTCTTTATAAACGTGTCATAAGAAGCTAAGTTAAAATATTTTAAACCCCAGAATGGTTTTGTTTTTTTTTTTTTTTTTTTTTAATTCTCTTCTCTTTTTTTTTTTTTATTTTTCTGCAGCTCAAACGGAAAGGTCACAGTGAAGTTTATCAATCGGGATGGAGGCACAATTGTAGCGGAGGGGAAAGTTGGGGAGTCGCTCCTGGATCTTGTTGTGGAAAAAAACTTAGACATTGATGGTTTTGGTACGTATGTGTGCTCTGTTGGATACTTAACTTATCTATAGGTCCCAGAGGTATTTGCTCCTTTGGTTCGGAGTTTGTATTAAAATGAACCTATATGCAAATGTTAACTTTTGTTGAGAGAAAAAAAACAAAAAGCACTCCCCTCTGGGTGATCTATGTACATTGGAAGGATTTTAAAAGCCTTTGTTGCAGATTTCAATTTTTTTTTTTTTTTTTTTTTTTGTTCTGAAGAAATCTCATGTGTGTTTTTTATGTCCATGTGGAAGAGTGAATCTAATAGGAGTGGTTTTTATAATTATCAATCAGCTGTGCACCTGAGGAAAATTGCAGGGTCTGCATCCCTTTTTTAGATGTGAATTCCTATTGGGAATATCTCACCTAAAATTACATTTTTTTGTTGCAGGAGATGCCTGAAATCTGACTTGTATCTTAGGGCAGACTTGGGGAAAATCAGCGAGCCAATCGCACAAGCAGGAAATTGCATATCTGGGGGGGGGGGGCTATATTTTATTTGAGATTATATAATTTTTATTTTTTTTGGGCCTTGTGCAATGCAGTTGTGGAACTGTTGCAGAACAGCCCTGTTCACCTTGGTGTATACTTCCTGCTGCCTCTGCAGCTAAGGGGGAAGTACTCGAGGGTGGTAAAAATGGCGTAACCACATGGACACTGTCCGCCAACCTCAAGTGTGAACAAGTCCTTGGTTCACTTCTGTGCAGCTGCATGTTGGGCGGCTCATTCATTTCAATGGGCTTCCCTATCTGCAGAAACCCAGGGAAAAGTCCCTGACCCTTTTCAAATCACACTGCACTGAAAACACACCGCTTTTGCCAATGCGTAGGGGTACTATTAAGAATTAATAGCACTCCTGTGCATCTGCTAAAGAGCAGTGCATTTGTCTGCGTGTGAGGAATGCACACAATTTTTTGTGTGCATTCCCAACACTCAATAATGTGAGCCAAGCCTTTGAGGTGCTTCGAGACTTAAGGGGGAGTTTTGCCCTTAGTTCTACTTTAAGCTGGCCATGGACTGATATTCGGCAGGTACCAGGGACCAGACCATTTTTAAACAGTGTGTGGCCATCCCTGCTAGACAGAAGTGGGTTTTATGGTTGACTTCTGTTGAAAAATGGATGTGATGGAAAAAGGTTTGTCAATTAGTGGCTGTAACCACTGATTAGTGTATTCTGACAGGAGTGGGAGCCACTGTCCGAATGCCTGGCATTGGGTCTATTTCTCCATCCACCTCATTTGTGTGGATGGAGAAATCCAATTTTTTTAATTGTTTTTCTATAGACTACCTGTATGACCAGGTAAAATGCCATATGAAGATTTTTCAAAAGTACCGATTTCTGCAGCGGTAACACTAGATGGCAGTGTTGCAATGAACAGCATCCAAACTGCAGCTACAAATGTGTTTTTTTTAAAATTGTCTTTCAGCACAGCACCTGAGACTGTATCTTCACCCACAATTCACAGGAAACACGGAAGATGTATTCTTTAAAAAGGAGGATCTTCCATATAGCTTATCAGTTTTAGTGTTGCTCATGTTACTTCTTCCTTTTTTTTTTTTTTCATTATCAGTTAGCCTGGTGCCTCGAGCTAGAGGACGTGCGCATGGCAGTTCCCGTGTCTGCTTCAGACCCTCCAAACACATTCTCAGGACATTCTCTGCTCTTCTGTGCTTGGTGAGAGCCTGCACTACCCAAGTCATCCTGCCACCCTTTAGAAATCTGGCCACAGCGCACTCCCACAGAGAGCAGGTGGCCTCCACATGCCTCAGGCACTTTCTGCCTTTGTACCTGTCTCTCCCCTCTCCACAGTTTGCTTGAGCTCTTTATGTGCATGGTTCTGGTTCTATGAACAGTTTTGGAAGGAGCATCAGCGGTGGTGGTGACAGATGCACCTGACACCAGTGATCCCTAGGAAAGCAAAGTGCTTAACATGGCTCCCATGTTTATGGGGTCATTTATATGCTTTGCATTTCCCATAGTGGTCTGAAGACTGTCTGGGGAGTTTGGATGCTTAGTTACAGTATCTCCCAAAAATAAGTACACCCCTCACATTTTTATAAATATAAAAAAAATCTTTTGATGTGACAACACTGAAGAAATGACACTTTGCTACAATGTAAAGTAGTCAGTGCACAGCTTGTATAAGAGTGTAAATTTGCTGTCCCCTCAAAATAACTACACACAGCCATTAATGTTTAAACCACAGGGAACAAAAGTGAGTACACCCCTAAGTGAAAATGTCCAAATTGGGCCCAAAGTGGCAATATTTTGTGTGGCTACCATTATTTCCCAGCACTGCCTTTAATCCTCTTAGGCATGGAGTTCAAAAAGGCTTCCCAGATTGCCACTGGAGTCCTCTTCCACTCCTTCATGACGACATCACGGAGCTGGTGGATGTTGGAGACCTTGCACTCCTCCACCTTCCATTTTGAGGATGCCCCACAGATGCTCAGTAGGGTTTAGGTCTGGAGACATGCTTGGCCAGTCCATTACCTTTGCCCTCAGCTTCTTTAGCAAGTCAGTGATCATGCTCTGCTTCAGTATGTCACAGTACATATTGGCATTCATGGTTCCCTCAATGAACTGTAGCTCCCCAGTGCTGGCAGCACTCATGCTGCCCCAGACCATGACACTCTCACCACCATGCTTGACTGTAGGCAAGACACCCTTGTCTTTGTACTCCTCACCTGGTTGCCACCACACACGCTTGACACCATCTGAACCAAATAAGTTTGTCTCATCAGACCACAGGACACATGGGTTTCAGTAATCCATGTCCTTAGTCAGCTTGTCTAAAGCAAACTGTTTGCGGGCTTTCTTGTGCCTCATCTTTTAGAAGAGGCTTCCTTCTGGGATGACAGCCATGCAGACTAATTTGATGCAGTGTGTGATGTATGGTCTGAGCACTGACAGGCTGACCCATCCCTTCAACCTCTGTAGCAAATCTGACAGCATTTATATGTCTATCCCAAAGGCAACCTCTGGATATGACGTTGAGCACGTGCACTCAACTTCTTTGGTCCACCATGGCGAGGCCTGTTTTGAGTGGAACCTGTCCTGTTAAACCACTGTATGGTCTTGGCCACCATGCTGCAGTTCAGTTTCAGGGTCTTGGCAAGCTTCTTATAGCCTAGGCCATCTTTTATGTAGAGCAACAATTCTTTTTTTTTTTTTTTTTTTTCAGATCCTCAGTTCTTTGCCATGAGGTGCCATGTTGAACTTTCCAGTTACCAGTATAAGAGAGTGAGAGCGATAACACCAAATTTTTACAAAATGGCTTATTGGTTATTTTAGCATTAGCATTAGGGGTGTACTCACTTAGACATTAATGAGGGGACAGCATATTTACACTGTTATACAAGCTGTACACTCACTACTTTACATTGTAGCAAAGTGTAATTTCTTCAGTGTTGTCACATGTAAATGTCCCTTTTGACCCTAAGCGACTTGGTTTGTGTCTACAGTTGTGTTGCACACCACAGCTTGGGGAAAATCAAAACCTCCTCCTCTTTTTGCTCTTTAAGTTTAGGATCGACAGTCCAAATGTTTGGTTTATTGAAAGCTTCCCAGGCAGGTAAAGAGATCACTCTGGTGGTAGAGAAATCCAAACAACTTGACAATGGAACCATGAGACTTACTACAGACACCAGTTCATGGAGCTGGGGTGCAGAAATGGTGCAGGGTGTCTAGTGAAAGTGATTTCTCTAGCTCTGATATCCTTTTTAGATCTGTAACAATATCTAGGCACGATGATTTCAGACAATGGCATGCACAGTAGTGGCATATATTGCCAAATGGGGGAATCAGAAGCCAAGCTCTCCCACATCTAGCAGTGGACAATCTGGGGTGGTCAGAAAGGAATTTGGTATTCTTGACCACAGTATATCTGAAAATAACTATCAAACTTGTGGAATATTTTCCAAAAAAGGCATTGAGTTCTGGAACACCCATGGACTTTGATTCTAGAAAGGTACAGTTAGGTCCATATATATTTGGACACAGGCACAATTTTATTTATTTTCAGGTATTTGCCAAAATACCAAAAAAGCTATAGTTCTATAATGGATATGGGCTGAAAGTTTGTGTGTTGTTGTGTGTTTTTTTTTTTTTTCTCTCACTTTCACTATTTGAGGGTATGTACATCCAAATCGGAGGAAGGGTTTTAAGAATTACAGCTCTAAAGAAAATCCATCTCCTCTCTTTCAAGAGACCAAAAGTAACTGGACAATTGCATCAAAAGCTTTTTCATGGCCAGGTGTGGGCTGCTCATTCATTATTTCTTCATCAATTAAGCAGGTAAAAGTGCTTTCACACTGAAAGTGCCACTCGTTTTAGCAGCGCTTTTAATCCCAAATATGGGTTAAAAACTCCCATTTTGCTGCACTTTCAAAGCGCTGCCCTTTCGTTCCAATGGGCAGGGCGTTTTTGGGAGCGCTGAATACAGCACTCCCAAACAGCCCCAAAGATGCTGCCTTTAGGACTTTTTTGGTAACATCCCGCAAGCGTCCCACCCGAGTGTGAAAAGTCACACTGGAATGAATGGGAGCTGGTTTTCAGGCGCTTGGCAGAGGCTGTTTCCAGTGCTAAAGAGCCTGAAAACTGCCCCAGTGTGAAAGGGGTTTCATAAGGTCTGGAGTTGATTCTAAGTGTGGTATTTACATTTGGAATGTCTTACTGGGAATCTACATCATGCGTTCAAAGGTGCTGTCCATGCAAGTGAAACAGACCATTGTAAGGTTGCAAAAAAGACAAATCCATCAGAGAGATAGCAGCAACTTTAGGAGTGGCCAAATCAAGTTTGGTACTTTCTGAGGAAAGAAGAACGCACTGGTTAGCTCAGAAACGTAAAAAGGCCTGGAGGTCCACGTAAGACAACAGTGGTGGATGATCGCAGGATCCTCTCTATGGTAAAGAAAAACCCATTCACCACATTCAGACAAGTAAAGAACACACTCTCTCCAGGAGTTGGGTGTACCACTGTCCAAAGTCTACAATCAAGGGAAGACTTCACAAGAGCAAATACAGAGGGTTCACCACAAGGTGCAAACCATTCATAAGCCTGAAGAATAGAAAAGCCAGATTAGACTTTGCCCAAAAACATCTAAAAAGCCAGACCAGTTCTGGAAAAGCATTCGTTGGACCGATGAAACTAAGATTAATATGTACCAGAATGACGGGAAGAAAAGTGTGGCGATGGCTTGGAACAGCTCATGATCCAAAGTACACAACGTCATCTGTAAAACATGGTGGAGGCCGTGTGATGGCATGGGCATGCATGGCTTCCAGTGGCACTGGGTCATTGGTGTTTATTGATGATGTGACAGAAGACAGAAGCACCCGGATGAATTGTGCAGTGTTTAGAGATACTGTCAGCCAGGGTGGATTTTATTTAAATCAACTATTTTTAAATCACTTTTTAAATTACTAGTAAAAAGCGCAACGGTCATTCCTGTCCCACAGCGGATCCTCTTCTGACCCCGCTGTTGACTCACCGACAGTCCCATTCACTTTAATAGGATGGCTGGTGATGCGGCAGTGACACGCAACAAGGTGAGGGACGTGGCAGCATCAGGTGAGTGGATGCCCTCTAACAGGCGTTGCCATGATGGATCTGAAATGACAAGTGTTTTTTTAAATTTAAGGACTTATTCTTGCTGGTAGCTAGAATCTCTTTTAATATTTGCAAACAAAATGAAGGTTTCCTATTTAGAAAAATAAGCTTTCAGGTTAGTAAACCAGCAATATCAGAACCGATTCAATCAATCAGTTTGTAGTTTACATAGATTTGCAAAACAATGTGATAAAGGAATATTCCTGAACTTTGGTTTATCTCATGGTTACAGTGAACTTGTGTGAATGCATCAATGCAGTGCATGTTATCTCAGCTTGCAGAGTTTGGATTCATTGAATGAGTTTACCAAAAGTGCAAATGTTGCAGAATATACAGCCTCATGCTACACAACTAAGCTCCGTTTCATGCTGAATAAACTAAATTTATTAATGTATCTTAACCACTTAACAACCGACCCATAGCCGAATGACGGCTGCAGGGCGGTTGCTTAACTCTGGGAGGACGTCTTACTCTGCAATACCCCCACATTGCTCTGCAATACCCCCACATTACTCTGCAATACTCTGCAATACCCCACAGTACTCTGCAATACTCTGCAATACCCCGCAATACTCTGCAATACCCCGCAATACTCTGCAATACCCCGCATACTCTGCAATACCCCCCATACTCTGCAATACCCCGCCATACCCAGCCATACCCTGCCATGCTGAGCCACGCTCGGCTGTACTCGGCCTCTGTATGTGGCCAGGCTGTGGAAGTCTCACACATGTGGTATTGCCGTACTCAGGAGGAGCAGGAGAATCTATTTTGGGGTGTCATTTTTGGTATGTACATGTTATGTGTTAGAAATATTGTATAAATGGACAACTTTGTGTTAAAAAAAAAAAAAATACGTTTTAACCACTTCCCGCCCGCCGACTGTCATACAACGTCCTTGACTTTGTGCGGGGATATCTGAATGATGGGTGCAGCTACAGGCATCATTCAGATATCAGCTTTTTCAGTCGGCGATTCCCTACACCATAAGAACGATCATAGCGGCTGTTTGATCGTTCTTACGGGAGGCGAGAGGGGATGTCCCCCCTCCCGCCGCACTCCGCTGCTTCTACCGACTCACCGCTACGATCGAAGCCAGGATCGTTTTTTTTTTTTTTTTTTTTTTTTTTTTTATTTCAGGCTTCCCAGCCTAGAGGTGAGATGTGGGGCCTTATTGACCCCATATCTCATTGTAAAGAGGACCTGTCATGCCATATTCCAATTACAAGGGATGTTTACATTCCTTGTAATAGGAATAAAAGTGGTCAAAATTTTTTTTTTTTGTAAAAAAGCATCAAACAAAAATAAAGTAAAATGAACAATAAAAAAAAAAAAAAAAAAAAAATTTTAAAGCACCCCTGTCCCTGTGTGCTTGCATGCAGAAGCGAACGCATATGTAAGTCCCGCCCACATATGAAAACGGTGTTCAAACCACACATGTGAGGTATCACTGCGATCGGTAGAGCGAGCGCAAAAATTTTGGCCCTAGACCTCCTCTGTAACTCAAAACATGTAACCAGTAAAAAATTTTAAAGCGTCGCCTATGGGGATTTTTGAGTAGCAAAGTTTGGCGCCATTCCACAAGCGCGTGCAATTTTGAAAGGTGACATGTTGGGTATCTATTTACTCGGCGTAACTTCATCTTTCACATTATGCAAAAACATTGGGCTAAATTTACTGTTTTGGTTTTTGTAAAGCACAAAACAGTTTTTTTTTCCAAAAAAAAGCGTTAAAAAAATTGCTGCGCAAATACCGTGTGAGATAAAAAGTTGCAACGACCGCCATTGTATTCTCTAGGGTCTTTGCTAAAAAAAACATATATAATGTTTTGGGGTTCTATGTAATTTTCTAGCTAATAAATGATGATTTTTACATGTAGGAGAGAAATGTCAGAATTGGCCTGGGCACTCCAGAATGCCTGAAGGTGCTCCCCTGCATGTTGGGCCTCTGTATGTGGCCACGCTGTGTAAAAGTCTCACACATGTGGTATCGTCGTACTCGGGAGTAATAGCAGAATGTGTTTTGGGGTGTAATTTGTGGTATGCATATGTGGAGTGTAAGAAATAACCTGCTAATATGACAATTTTGTGAAAAAAAAGTAAAAAAAAAAAAACTTGATTTGCAAAGAATTGTGGGAAAAAATGACAACTTCAAAAAACTCACCATGCATCTTTCTAAATACCTTGGAATGTCTTCTTTCCAAAAAGGGGTCATTTTGGGGGTATTTGTACTTTTCTGGCATGTTAGGGTCTCAAGAAATTAGATTGGCCGTCAGTACTTCAGGTGTGATCAATTTTCAGATATTCGCACCATAGCTTGTGGACGCTATAACTTTCACAAAGACCAAATAATATCCACCGATTTGGGTTATTTTTACCAAAGATATGTAGCGGTATAAATTTTGGCCAAAATATATGAAGAAAAATTACTAATTTGCAAAATTTTATAACAGAAATGAAGAAAAATTTATTTTTTTACAGAATTTTCGGTCTTTTTTCTTTTATAGCGCAAAAAATAAAGAACCCAGTGGTGATTAAATACCACCAAAATAAAGCTCTATTTGTGTGAAAAAAAAGGGCAAAAATTTCATATGGGTACAGTGTTGCATGACTGAGTAATTGTCATTCAAAATGTGAGAGCACCAAAAGCTGAAAATTGGTCTGGTTAGGAAGGGGGTTTAAGTGCCCAGTGGTCAAGTGGTTAAATAGGTTTTTTATTTTTAATCTTTTTAGATAGATTTTTATAGGGCTGTAACTAACGATTATTTTCATAATCGATTAGTTGGCCGATTTATTGTTTCGATTAATCGGTTAATAACCTTAAAAAAAAAAAGTGTGGTGTATAATTTAGTTTAATATGTAAAGTTTTAAAAAAGGCAAATTTATTCTTAATTATCTCTATGCAGTGGTAAATATAAATAACCAACTATATAGTTAGGGAGCAAATTATCTAATTCACTCTGAGAATAACAAGAGAGATACTGTATAAACTATTATAGGAGAGATATACTGTATATACTATTAGGATATATACTATTAGAGGGTGAATCTGGTAAATATCAGACTCGGATCACATAATTTTTTTTTTTTTTTTTTTTTTAAATAAAAAAAAAAAATCTTCCTTAACCACTTGAGCCCCGGACCATTATGCTGCCTAAGGACCAGAGGTCTTTTTCCAATTTGGCACTGCGTCGCTTTAACTGCTAATTGCGCGGTCATGCAATGCTGTACCCAAACGAAATTTGCGTCCTTTTCTTCCCACAAATAGAGCTTTCTTTTGATGGTATTTGATCACCTCTGCGGTTTTTATTTTTTGCGCTATAAACGGAAAGACCGAAAATTTTGAAAAAAAAATGATATCTTCTACTTTTTGTTATAAAAAAAAAAAAATCCAATAAACTCAATTTTAGTCATACATTTAGGCCAAAATGTATTCGGCCACATGTCTTTGGTAAAAAAAAATGTCAATAAGCGTATATTGGTTTGCGCAAAAGTTATAGCGTCTACAAACTAGGGTACATTTTCTGTAATTTACACAGCTTTTAGTTTATGACTGCCTATGTCATTTCTTGAGGTGCTAAAATGGCAGGGCAGTACAAACCCCCCCCCAAATGACCCCATTTTGGAAAGTAGACACCCCAAGAAAATTGCTGAGAGGCATGTTGAACCCATTGAATATTAATTTTTTTTGTCCCAAGTGATTGAATAATGACAAAAAAAAAAAAAAATATTTACAAAAAGTTGTCACTAAATGATATATTGCTCACACAGGCCATGGGCATATGTGGAATTGCACCCCAAAATACATTCAGCTGCTTCTCCCGAGTATGGGGATACCACATGTGTGGGACTTTTTGGGAGCCTAGCCGCGTACGGGGCCCGAAAACCAATCACCGCCTTCAGGATTTCTAAGGGTGTAAATTTATGATTTCACTCTTCACTGCCTATCACAGTTTCGGAGGCCATGGAATGCCCATGTGGCACAAACCCCCCCCAAATGACCCCATTTTGGAAAGTAGACACCCCAAGCTATTTGCTGAGAGGCATGGTGAGTATTTTGCAGCTCTCATTTGTTTTTGAAAATGAAGAAAGACCAAACTTTTTCTTTTTTTTTTTTTTTTTTTCAATTTTCAAAACTTTGTGACAAAAAGTGAGGTCTGCAAAATACTCACTATACCTCTCAGCAAATAGCTTTGGGTGTCTACTTTCCAAAATGGGGTCATTTGGGGGGGTTTTGTGCCACCTGGGCATTCCATGGCCTCCGAAACTGTGATGGGCAGTGAAGAGTGAAATCAAAAATTCACGCCCTTAGAAAGCCTGAAGGCAGTGCTTGGTTTTCGGGGTCTCGTGCGCGGCTAGGCTCCCAAAAAGTCCCACACATGTGGTATCCCCGTACTCAGGAGAAGCAGCAGAATGTATTTTGGGGTGTAATTTCACATATTCCCATGGCATGTTTGAGCAATATATCATTTAGTGACAATTTTGTGCAAAAAAAAAAAAAAAAAAATTAGTCTCTTCCCGCAACTTGTGTCGCAATATAAAATATTCCATGGACTCGACATGCCTCTCAGCAAATAGCTTGGGGAGTCTACTTTCCAAAATGGGGTCATTTGGGGGGGTTTTGAACTGTCCTGGCATTTTATGCACAACATTTAGAAGCTTATGTCACACATCACCCACTCTTCTAACCACTTGAAGACAAAGCCCTTTCTGACACTTATTGTTTACATGAAAATTATTTTTTTTTGCAAGAAAATTACTTTGAACCCCCAAACATTATATATTTTTTTTAAAGCAAATGCCTTACAGATTAAAATGGTGGGTGTTTCATTTTTTTTTTTTCACACAGTATTTGCGCAGCGATTTTTCAAACGCATTTTTTGGGGAAAAAAACACACTTTTTTAAAAAAATTTTAATGCACTAAAACACACTATATTGCCCAAATGTTTGATGAAATAAAAAAGATGATCTTAGGCCGAGTACATGGATACCAAACATGACATGCTTTACAATTGCGCACAAACGTGCAGTGGCAACAAAATAAATTTTTAAAAGCCTTTACAGGTTACCACTTTAGATTTACAGAGGAGGTCTACTGCAAAAATTACTGCCCTCGATCTGACCTTCGCGGTGATACCTCACATGCATGGTGCAATTGCTGTTTACATTTGACGACAGACCGCCGCTTGCATTCGCCTTAGCGCGAGAGCAGGGGGCGATGGGTGCTTGCTTTTTTTTTTTTTATCATTTTTATTATCTCGGGGAATGTAAATATCCCCTATGATAGCAATAGGTAGTGACAGGTACTCTTTTTTTTGAAAAAATTGGGGTCTATTAGACCCTAGATCTCTCCTCTGCCCTCAAAGCATCTGACCACACCAAGATCGGTGTGATAAAATGCTTCCCCAATTTCCCAATGGCGCTATTTACATCCGGCAAAATCTAAGTCATAAAATGCTCGTAGCTTCCGGTTTCTTAGGCCATAAAGATGTTTGGAGCCACTCTGGTCTCTGATCAGCTCTATGGTCAGCTGGCTGAATCACCGGCTGCATTCTCAGGTTCCCTGTTGAGACAGAGCCAGAGAAAAACACGGAAGACGGTGGGGGGGCATTCCCTCCCACGGCTTGTAAAAGCAGTCTAGAGTCTAATTAGCCTCTAGGATTGCTTTTACATGAAAGCCGACCGCTGGCTGAAAAGAATGATACCAAGATGATGCCTAAACCTGCAGGCATCATTCTGGTATAACCACTCAAAGTCGTGAATGGCGTACCTGAAGGCAAAAAAATGGTTAACAATAAAGCACAGTAAACAGTAAAGTATAAAAAATTGCATACCTGGAAAGCAAACATGATAAAACATAATAACAATAAAACATTGCAGAATAGAATACAGTAAAAAAGAGCAGAACAATAGAGAGAGAGAGAACAATAAAACGACAACTATTTTTTTATTTTTTTTTACACTTTTTTTGTAACTAACTTTTATAACTGCAACCGGTTCCAGGTTCGGGTCTCTCAAAATGCGATGGCATCTTGGGAGACCCTGTGAAAGTGTGCCTAGTCTGTGCAATGCTGTACCCTACGCTAATACTCAACTAGTGAATGGTAGCGTTCAAAACATTCACCAATGCAAAAACCAGGATTGCCAGGACAGGAGGGACAATAATAGCGGGTGTCACGCCTATATCCGCGCTTGCTGCAGACACAACATCTTTTTTGGGGGGTTCGTTGGGTAGGGGTACTCGGGAGGACATAAAGAAAATGCCTCTCATGCAGCCGACTGCATTTGGTTGGGGATGTGAATGGGGGAAGTACGGGCGCTGCAGAAGTGGTGGGTTCCCAATTAGGATTGGCGAATGCAGCAGGAAGGGCACTATGGGCACGACGGGCCTGTGTTTGTCTTTTTGGTGGCAGCGGGACACTACTTGTGCTTGCCACCTCACCAGCTTGAACTGCACTTATGGGACTTG
The DNA here is from genome assembly GCF_042186555.1 of Aquarana catesbeiana. Lineage (NCBI taxonomy): Eukaryota > Metazoa > Chordata > Amphibia > Anura > Ranidae > Aquarana > Aquarana catesbeiana. The sequence continues at coordinate 133,409,303 of NC_133325.1, read as the reverse complement.
CCACGTCACCAAGTGTTACTGCAGTGCTGGTTTGACTACGACCGGGGTGTACTAGGCCACTGGTGCTTGCCTGTTCACCAAAACGCTCCCAAAAAAATTGTTAGCGATCGCAGGGATCAGGCCTGACTCTGCGAACGCTGCAGTTATGTGTTTAGTGTTTTGTAAGTGACAGTGATCGATTGATACTGCACTTAGGTGAGCTGGGCTGGGCCGGGCGGAGGGGCAAAAAGCAGGTGCTAGCAGGTATCTGGGCTGATCCCACTAACACTGCGTTTTTGGGAACCCTAAACTGCTGGGGACCCTAGTATAGATCTGATCGGATCAGATATTGATCCGTTCAGATACTATACCACTAAGGGAGGCGTATGCTGCGTGCGTGGGTGTTAGTGGTACTGGCGCTAACCTGACGCTGCCTGGGGCTGGTGCTTGCCAGTTCACCAAAATGCTTCCAAAAAAACTGTTAGCGATCGCAGGGATCAGGCCTGACTCTGCGAACGCTGCAATTATGCGTTTAGTGTTTTGTAAGTGACAGTGATCGATCGATACTGCACTTGGGTGGGCTGGGCCGGGCGGCGGGGCAAAACGCAGGTGCTAGCAGGTATCTGGGCTGATCCCACTAACACTGCGTTTTTGGGAACCCTAAACTGCTGGGGATGCTAGTATAGATCTGATTGGATCAGATATTGATCCGTACAGATACTATACCACTAAGGGAGGCGTATGCTGCGTGCGTGGGTGTCAGCGCTACTGGCGCTAATCTGACGCTGCCTGGGGCGACGCATATCACCGCCGGGCGATCAGGGGGCTAAACCTTTATTCGGTAATAAACGGCGGGTGCCCTGACACTATAAAAAATAAACAAACTAATCAGCGTCACCCGTAACGGTTATACGGTGATCAGTGGTGAAAGGGTTAACTAGGGGGCAATCAAGGGGTTAAAACATTTATTGGGTAGTATATGGGGGTCCCTGATGCTATAAAACGCTGACGGCGAACCTAAATATTTACCTCCCTAACTAGCGTCACCAGCGACACTAATACAGCGATCAGAAAAATGATCGCTTAGTGACACTGGTGACGGGGTGATCAAGGGGTTAAAACTTTATTAGGGGGGTACCCTAGACCTAAAGGGGGCTAACAGTACCTGTCCTAACATTGTAACTGTCACAAACTGACACCATGCAGTAATCAGAAAAAAAAAAAAAAAAAAAACTGCTGGTGTCAGTTTGTGACGGGGGGGTGATTGGGGGGGGATCGGGGTGTTTTGTGTGTGTGTGTGTGTGTGTGTGTGTGTGTGTTTTCACTCACATACCTGTCTTCTCCCCTTGGCGCCGGAACGGAAAATACCGAGCCGAGGAGAGATGACATAATTTCCTTTGCTGCTGTTTAGCATACAGCAGCAAAGGAAATGATCTGATTGGCCGGCGGCGATCGCGAGGGGGGGACCACGAACGGATGGCCTCCCCCTCACCTCCGATCGTCGGGGGACATAACGAGACCGCCTCGGGCACCGGGGGGGGGGGGTCCGATCGGACCCCCCCCACCCGCGGGAGGCAAACCGCGTATATGTACGTGATTTTGCCTGCCCGTGCCGCCTTGCCGACGTACATCGGCGTGAGGCGGTCCTTAAGTGGTTAAAAAAAAAAATGTAATATTTTTTTAGAACGTTCGTTCAATTTTTTAATCGTTAGTGGGGTCAAATCAACGTTCATTTTCAACCACAGTGACGGGAAAATTTGAAAATGAAAACTTCTTGGTCAAAGGAACTTTCAGACAGTGTATGTGGTTTTCATTCTGGAATTACATTCCTTTTAAAAACAAGTGAAAATTTCAAACAAACATTCTTTCATTCAGCAAATGTACAAAGATTTTTCGCCTGAATATTCTCGTCTGAAAATTGATCCGTGTGGCCAGCATAAGGCACGGTACACCCTATGCAGTTTGCTTTTGATCTGTTTCTGCAGTGCTTTTTGCTGTGCGTTTTTATTTTTGCGCACGTGGTTTAGCTGCGTTTTTGCATGTTTTTTTTTTTTTTTTTTGGCCAATTTGTTGTTGGGCAGATTAAAAAAACACAAATTGCTGCATAAACGCATTACATGCTTTTATGCAGCTTCTCCATTGAAGTATATTGAACCAAAAAAAGCACCGTTTTGCGTTTACAAAAAAAAAAGGGTCCCTGACCGTTTCCAAATACGCAGCGGCTGAAAAAAGCATAGATGTGAACGTGTACCATAGGAAACCATGTAAACGAATTGTAGTGCGTTTCTGCAAAAAGCACCAAAAAACACATAGATGTAAACCAGGTCTAAGACGTTTAACATAATGGGGTTAAAAAAACTTTTTTTTTTTTTTTTTTTTTGGTACTTTATAGTACCAAAAAAGCAGATAATTGCTACTGTAAATGCTCTTTTTGTACTATAAAGGGCTAATTTTTAGTTGGGGTTTTTTTTTTTTTTTACCCCGTTATGTTACTGGATGATTGACAACTAATCGATTATGAAATTAATCGATTAGTTGATTCAGCCCTAGATTTTTACTCCAAAAGCATTTTATTTAAAATTTAAATTTTGATAAAAATCAAATCTTTTTAAATAATAAAAATTAAAGAGATATCTATATATTTATATATTTTTTCCATTGATTTATATCCACTCTATTAACCCAGATTTAGCCAAATGCAGCAAAGTTGTTTGGATGGCCCTTCTTAATACAGATGGACAATGATCCAAAACACACGCAAAAGCAACCCAGAAGCTTTTGAAGGAAAAATGGAATATTCTGCAATGTCCGAGTCAATCACTTGATCTCAACCCATCTAAACATGCATTTCATTTGTTGAAGGCAAAACTAAAGGCAGACCCATAATCAAAGAACTACTGAAGTAAGCTGCAGTTAGAGCCTGGCAAAGCTTCAGAAAAGAGAAAACCCAGTCTTTGGTAATGTCCATGGGTTCCAGACTTCAGGCAGTCATTGCCAGTAAAGAATTCTCAACAAAATATTAAAAATGAACATTTTATTTATGATTATATTAATTGGTCCAATTATATTTGAGTCCCTGAAAATGGGGGGACTGTGTATAAAATTGGTTGCAGTTCCTAAAAATTTGTACTTGATATTTATGTTCAACCCTTTGAATTAAAGCCTGAAAGTTTGCACTTAAAATGTATTTGGATCGTTTTAATTTGATTCTGGTGGCATACAGAGCCAAAAGTATGAAAATTGTGCCTGTGTCCAAATATATATGGACCTAACTGTATTAGTGATGAAATGATATGGACAATGCTGCAGGTGGATCTGTCCACAAAGCCAGGAAAACGTAAAGCTTTGGGCATTGATGCATTAGTGCTTCCATGGGAATTCCAGCTGTGCTATGCATTTCCCCAATTTATACTCCTTCTATTAGTTCTAAAGAAGTTACAGATAGAAAGCACCTCTCATCCTGTTTACATTTGGCCAGAGACAATTGTTTTCTACTCTCCATTTCCTCTGTGCCAACTCCTCGAAGTTTACTTTTCAGAGAGGACTTTCTTCTCCAGAGTCCACTTTGCCACCCACAGGTCAGGAATTTAAAATGGTCTGTTTTCTGAGGAGCCGTTGCTCAAAAGAGAAGCTTTCTGACCATCTAGTGTCAACCTATATATGGCAAACTATGGAGAGTTTTTAATTCTTGGTGTAGCACAAAAAAAACAGTCCAGAAGACACCATTCCTGTGTTGGGGTTTTTGCAGGATGGACCAGTTCAGCATAATTAAAGTGATTAATTTTATGTATGTATATAACATACCATTTTTTTTTTTTTTTTTTTTTTTTTTTTTTTTAAGAGGCTTACGTGTGTGGTGTTATTTTAATAAAAACATGTTATACTTACCAGTTCTATGGTTTTGCACAGAATGGCCCTGAACCTCCTCTTCTGGGGTCCCCAGCCAGCGCTCTGGTTTTCTCCTTCTGTGGCTGCTCTCAATATAGGCACACAGTGCAGCTTGGCCCCACCCCCTCGCTCCCTGCTCACAGGATTTGATTGGCAGCAGCAGGAGCTTCACTTCTGTGTCTGTGCCTAATGAGGGTTGAGAGCAGCGATGCTGCTCTCGGGCACAGTGTTGAATTGAAAGAGGAGCCAGGTAAGTAGGGAGGCTGACACTGGAAGGTTTTTAACCTTAGCGCAGAGAATACATTAAGGTGAAAAAACCTATAGCTGTTAGAACCACTCTAAACGTCACTACTACAAACAAAAACAAAAAATGGGCCCCCCAAGAGGTTTATGCCAATAAGTGCTAGTCTGCATAGCATATTGGCACATATTGACAAACTTGCCCGTCAAATGAAGCCCTCCAGCACTGTGTTGTCAGTGTTCCAGCTGGTCCTGGGTGCATCCATCTTCTCCCAGTCTTCCGCCCAGGTTTACTCTATTCGGCTGGTTAAATAGCCGGGCCGCAATGACTTTTTTCTGCTGCTCATTCACACAATGTGGTGCTGTAAATGTACTCCTGAGCTGCACATGCACAGATCATTGTACATTACTGCTGACAGGCAGGGAGAAGCATTTATGAACAAAGAGAACCCTCGGGTCTCTTTAGTCATAAAAACCCTGCCTGTCAAGTTTTTTAATTTTGCTTTAAAGCGGTAGTAAAGCTTAGCTGCAGGTAAAATTTAATATTTCCTAAATGAGCATTGTTTAGGAGATATTCGCCCTGCATGCAGCCAGTGACATCACTGGTGCATGCGCTTTGCAGGTCCGGCATACCTTGCCAGCACTTTGTGCCAGAACTGAGTGCTCCCGCGCATGATGCAATTGCCTTTACAAGTGTGTGTGGTGTTTTTTTTTTTTTTTTTTTTTTTTTTTTTTTTTTTTTTTTTTTTGTTAGCTGTAGTTTACAACCGCTGTAAAGACTGGTACACACTGAGTTGTGGTGGTTTTGTTTTTTTTTTTTCTTTTTCTTTTTTCCCGTTCAACCTCCCCCCCCCTCCAGAACACTCTGATCAGCGCTTTCTGCCATTGGCTGAAATTTAACCTTAAACTACATAGAGGGTTCTTTACTGTAAGAGTGGCAAGCATGTGGAATTCCCTTGGTGTGGTTTCAGCGGGGGCATCGATTAGTTTAAAAAAATGTTTAGCTAAGCACCTGAATGACCACCACAACATACAGGGATATTCAATGTAATACTGACGTATAATCACACACACATAGGTTGGATTTGAGTGTTTTTTTTTTTTTTTCCCAACCTCACCTTCTATGTAACTGAGTCTGTTCACTTCACTGAGTATATGTAAGGGTTTACATCCACTTTAAGGTGCAAGTGGCTGCCCTGAGTATATTTTTGGAGAAAATCTTAAGTCTGTTAGTTTCTAGATTTGTTTAGCACATTTACCAGAGCTAGACCAGTACTCTTGTCTGGTTTTCCAAAATTGGACCTCTTTGCATGCTTTTAACCAAAGAGCCTTTTGAACCATTAAATGCCGTGACTTTAAAGGATAAGCGTTTATTTTTCTAAGGAGCCTACAGAGCATTGCAGATTGTGGATGCAACCTCGGGCTCTTGCAGACTCAACATAACGGTCTGCTCGTATCTCATTTGGCAAGCAGTTACCTGAGAGCAGGAAGAACAAACGGGCTGGCAACTTGGCCCAGCCCTTGCTGCTTCCTCACTGGCTGGCTGTGATTGAGCCAGTGGCTCCTGCTGCTCTCTCAGATCCTATGAGAAGGGAGAGGTCAGAGAGCCACTGCTCTTGTGCAGTGCTGGATCGAGATTGCGCTCAGAGTAAATATGGGGGGGGGGCCGGGGGAGCTGCACTTAATCCTCCTTTTTTTTTTTTTTTTTTTTTTTTTTTTAATGCAGGAAATGCATAAGGGAAAAAAACCTTGAGGCTCCGTTCACACCTTGGCATTCGAAATCACCGCAATTCAAAATGGCAGCAAATCGCGGGACGCGCGTGCGATCCTCATCACTTTCAATGGCACCCCGATCGCAGTTTTTTTTTTTTTTTTTTTTTTGGGGGGGGGGGAGTTGCGTTAAAATCGTGCACATAATCGCGGGGCGCCTGTTTCCCAAAATAAGTTTTTGTACTTTTGGGCGACAGATGTCTCACGATTGGGGTGCCATTGGAAGTGATTGAAATCGCAAGGGTGTTCTGCGATTTGCCACTATTTCGAATAGCGGCGAATCGGATTGCTCAGATGTAAATGGAGCCTCAGCCTTTTAGAACCACTTTAAACCTGAGGGAGAAACTGGTGACTTCTGGTGATAGGAATTACTGCAGAGGGTGGCTCTAGATTGAAGCAAAAGCTGCTCTTTTTTTATTTCTGTTGGGCATTTTATTTTTTATTTTGCAGTTCTGCATTTAGGCCTGGTTTACACCCTATGCATATATTGGTGCGTTTTCAGTTTTGCAGAAACCCTACAGTCCATTTAACATGGTTCCCTATGTATGTAGTTCATTTCTGTGCATTTTATAGAAAGGGCCAGGGACTTGTCTTTGGTTCCATAGTCTTCCATGGATCAAAAGCGTGTATTCAAAAAGGCAAAATGCACCTGGAATATGCAACTGCATAGGTGTGTGAACCAGGTCTTAAGCCATGAATAAACAGGTTTAGTGGTGCTTCTACCTTCTCAATTTCCAGCTCCACCTGGTACTCAGCCAGCACGTTTCGGCTTTCAGACCTCAATCATGGCTTAAAGTGGATATAAACCTGATTCAATAAATTTGAGCTGAGCACATAAATCTGCAGTGTTTTGCCATCTCTCTTCAAAGCACTATGTCCCATAGCTGTCTCCTGCCCCTTCTGTAATCAGTCTGAGAACTCCTGACAAGTTCTCTGTCACATATGATAAAAGCAGCCAGAGTTTTGTGTTGGGGAGGATGCTATAAATAGATTAGCCCTGAGCTATACAGCGAATTAAGCTGAAAGTCTGTACCTATGAGGAGAGGGGGTGTGTGCCTTTCCTCCAATCAGCTGTCTTGGCTGTATGCCCATGCTTCTTTGTAGTCTTAACCAGGAAGAGAAAATCTGAATAAGACTTTCTAAAGGATGTATACAGATGAAGACAGCAGATAGAGATGTAAGACTTGTGTAGGGAGATTTGTTTCATCTGAGGCTGTTCACTTCACTGGGTATATGTGAGGGTTTACATCCACTTTAAGGCCTGGCAGCCGAAACGCATTGGCTATTTTACAGCTGTTATTCATGATATGTCAATAAATTAGAGTGCCAGTGCTTGCTTTTTAATCAAGTGGTTTCTGCTTTAAACTATGCTTAGGAACAAATCTAATAAGGATGCTTTCTAGTCCTTTTTTAGACAGACTACTAAGTTTGTGCTCCTTCTCTGATTTTAGTTTTGCTTTGGTATTGGGCCTGGTTTTACCCAAGCTTCATAGTTAGGTTGTGCCAACTGCCATTTCACTGAGACTGTTAAGTGGTCAGAAAAAGGCACATTTTACTGTTAGAAGAATCTCTGATTACTTATTTCTTTTCAGCGCCACCCTTGGGAACAGTCTTGTATTACAGTTGTACTGGAAGTGTCGTCATTCCTCCTTGGGCAGAGCTTGGTTTGCCAAGCATTGTAAATGATAGCAGCATGGGAGTATCACTTGTAGTGTTATGGAAATGATTAAGAGCTCCAATCGAGCTCAAGGTTATCTGCTGCTGTCTCTAATTTGAAAAGTGTTGATATGCATGCATATAAAAGTAAACACACTGAGACACGCTCAGTTTCGTTACTGTTACACTTCTAATTTATTCAAGGCGGTGTTAATGTTTTATACACACAAATACGTCATTGCTATGTCAGTCTAATAGGTACATCTCATTGGTCAAGATAGAAAAGAAGATGGATAATTTTCATAACGAGGTTTGGCTCTCTTTGTTCTTATCTCCAGTTCCACGTTCTTCTGTGTGTGGGAGGTAGGGGGTACACGCCATTTTGAGAAAATATAGGAACAGAGCAAATCTGTATACTTATATAATGAGTAAGGAGAAAAATATGTATGCACATAAGAAAATAGACATTTTCAGATTACTATTATTATTATCTACATCACATTCCTTCACAATCCCCCCTAAAATGACTATTTTCTCTTTTCTGTCCCTAATACTAAAGGTCCTACTTTTTAGCCTGGCCCTTCTCCTCAGCAACTCTTTTAGGCTGTATATAGAATTGGGCAGCAACTGTTCACTTCCCTCCTCGATACAGCTGGAGAGGTGCAGTCAGGCGCTATCTATCCCTATAACCCTATAGGATTGTGAGATTATGGACAGGGAGTGACTGTAGAGGAGTGAAGGGTTTGTCATCTTCCATCATAAGGAGGTCCTCTTCTTCTTGGTGGAGAAATGTAGGTGTGCTATTGTCTACAGCCTTGCTCATTAACTTTTTTACAAAAGGTAGAATACAGCATATAATCAGGGCTAAAAGGACCAGGATTATTAATACCGTTACCCGTATCTGGGCGAGCACCTTCTGCCACCCACTCATCCAGCTAAAATATTGGTCCCATGGGTCTGTGATACCTGAGTTCTTCTTCAACTCTAGTGACAGATCTTCTAATTTCTTTATAGCTAAAGTAACCTTACCATTTGGGCCAATATTATCAGGAATGTATGTACAACAGGTTCCCGTTTTTTCCTATGATTTTACAAAACACCTCCTTTCCCAGATAACACCATGTCTAAGGCCATCCGGTCCTGGAATGTCATGTAGGAAGTGGGGGCTAACTGATCAGAAATTCCCTGGAGGGCATCTTTAGAGTAATTTACAAATCTCTGTTGGTTATAATATGTATAGTGTCAGGTCACCTAGAGGCTGGGTGACAGATGCACACCGTTGGGATCAGGAGTGCACTGCAAGGTAGTAGACCCTACGGCTGACTGCTGCGGATTGTACCCTGGGAGGTTCAGGAATCAGGTTTACTGGATCACTGACACAGATCCCACTGGGAGCTAGAACATAGATTCCCCAGGGCGCGGAGTCTAAGAGCCAGCAGGTGTTCACCAGAGCCTCTAGTGGTGAGGATGGACTGCGCTGCAGTCTGGCTCCAGGTCGCGGCCCCCAGGGTCTCACAGCTCACGCTCACGGTAGACTACAGGAGATGAGGAAGGAGGGAGCTGGCTGGAACATCAGGGTCACAGGCAAACAGGGATGGTCGGGAACAGGCCAAAGTCGGTAACAGGAATCAGATGTAGGAAACACAGCAAGTACACATAGAGGCTAACACACAGTGGTTGATCAGCACTGCTGGCTTGCAGTGCACAGGATAATATAGGGTTCCCTGATAGGGCCTGGGGTGGGGCCATGCTTAGAGGGGAGGTTACAAAAGCAGTCAGGTGAGGGTCAGCTGATCTCTAGAGATGAACACATGGAGACAGGTAAGCTGATCGACAAACTCTATTGCATAACCATGACATGTAGTTAATTCAATCTACATTCTTGCTGACAGTTGTTATGGGGATCAAAGACTCAAAACCAGCTTTTACCTGATCCCTGCCTTTAAACTCATCAGGGACCCCCCTTGTAACCCCTATGACATGTATGTATACATGAGGATCAAAGCTTCCGGAGAGAGCTGCTCGCTTCCTCCTCTGACTGTGTGCTGGGTCAGTGCATGTATCAGGGGTATCTTTGGTTAGGATATGGGGGCTTTCTATTTTCATCTTTTTTGTCTAATGCACTCTGTGGTCGCCCAGTCTGGCCCTGTGTTCCAACCCACTGGCCCCCACAGAAACCACAACTCTGTCCCCAGTAACTGTATGTATGGCATACATATATGTCCTTACCGTCAGGGATATCACTGTACCAATGGCATCACCATGAAGGGTCAAACGGACAAGGTACTATGTCACCGTAATCTAAGGTAAAGGTGGTCACATGTGTACCTGAAGAGTTACACCAAAACGTAATTATGTTATCATTTTTGTGATGGCCACCTCCTGGGCCCCTCCCCCCTAGATCAAACAGAAAAAGGATATGCAGCACCCGAAAACACGCTCTCCTGCAGTGATAAGCGTGCATTCAGGTGTTCTTCCTGGCCAACTTGACTGAGGTGGCTGTGGTCAGCAAAACTTGGAATGGACCATCATAACTTGGCTCAAGGATCTCCAGACAGTAGTTGGTGTGTTCCTGTATCTAATTCAGGATCTGGAATGGAAGAAAACACCTGGACATGCATTCAGGTTAATTCTCGTGATAATGTGGTTACATAATTAGTCAACACATCAGACTGTAACTGTAACTGTTGTGGAAAGTAACAACCAAGTCTGGGAGCTGAACCAAACAAAATTTCATAAGGGGATAGGGCATGTTTCCCCTGGGGGTGTGTCTGACACTGAACAGGGCAATGGGCCAACTCATGTTAGTCTATTGGGCCATCTTTAACATCCTGTTTTTAGTGTCCCATTCATCCTTTCTACCTTCCCGCTACTTTGAGGGTGGTATGGGATGTGTAGTGCCAACTGAACCCCCAGTGCTGCCCAAATCTCTTTAGTAAGGGTTGTTGTTAGGGCTGGTCCCTGATCTCTCAATATCACCTCTGGGACCCCAAATCTACATACTATCTCACTCAGTAATTTCTTAGCTGTGGTCCTGGCAGTCATGACCACTTCCACTAGGGCGTATTCGAATCTGCCACTTCTTGGCACTTGAGAATGATCAATTTGCATCCTCTGGAATGGGGTATAGGGCTTTTGCCAGGTGCTTCTTCTGTGCATTCTGGGTTACATTTGGTGCAGATAATGCATGATCTGCAGAAGCTGTCGGTCAGTGGAGTAACTCTTGGTGCAACACTTGTTGATAAGAGAGTTCATAAAAGTCTTTGTCAAGTGGGCAGCTCCATGTGCCCATTGCACCACGGCTGGGTACATACTCCTGAGTAGACAAGGCTTCTTGTTGCACTCGAATAGTCCATTTCTGAGAGTTGCTCCTTTTCTCCATTTCCAGCTTTCCTTCTTATCCGGACTTGTTGTTTCCTGTAGTTCTTTTAGATAAACTCTGTCCACTGGGAAAGTCTGTAAGGTAAGCACGGGGTGGTTTTCTTCTACCACCCTGCTGTCCACTTCCCGCGGACCACCAGCTGTCTGTTTAGCAGCTGTATTGGCTCGATGATTGTCTTAAGCTTCCTTTGAGTTCATTTTGTCGTGTGCTTTTACTCAGAATAGTCACTTGGGTTGGGAGAAGCAAGGCATCAATCAATTTTTCACAGGTGTTCCTGCAGCCATCAGGAATCCTCTGTTCTAGATAACACCATAATCATGGGCAATGTTGAAAGCATATCTTGAGTCCATATAAATGTTGGCTCTTTTTCCCTCTGCCCATTTACGTGCTGTAGTAAGTGCTTATAGCTCTGCCTCCTGTGTAGACATCACCGGTGTTAAGGCTTCAGCTTGTAGAACAGTGTTTTCAGTGGTGACCGCGTGTCCTGTGCGGTCACGGGGGTAACAAGTCAAGACTCTACTCCTCCTCCTCCTTTCCCCCCTCGAGAAGTGGAAGAAGGGTGGTAGGGTTCAGTGTTTGACAACTTAATAGAGTAATGCTGTCCAGTAGGAGGGAACACAGGAGTCTCAAGTGTCTGGTAGTGGACAAGTGTTTTTCGGCTGGATCTTGGTTGAATATGGCAACAACGTCATGGGGAACAAGCAGAACGAGGCAGTGTCCGAGGACCAAGTTCAAAGTTTTGTCAAGCAAGTCTTGTGTAGCAAATCCAGCTCGCAGACACAATAGGCCTCCTCTTGCTACCGCATCCAGCCGACAGGAATAATATCCTATGGGGCGTAGGCTGATGCCGTGTGATTGGGTGAGTACACCTGCAGCATGTCCCAGACGTTCGGATACAAAGAGCTTGAGCGTTTTGTCGTAGGCTGGGAGCCCTAGCGCCGGGGGTGGCGCACTCAAGGGTTTCAAACTTTAGATATTTCTTCAGGAGACATCTGGAAGGGTCTGATTGCAGAGCATCAGTAGGAAGGCTTCTGGAATCCATGCTCTGCACTAGGAAATTAGTCCAAGGAAAATGACAGGTGTTGAGCACCACTGCAATTTGGGCTTTGAGGCTCTGCAGCCCTGGTTGGCAAGATAGCACAACAGGCTTTCTGAGGTGACTTCAACAGGGGGTAAGTCAGCTGCACAAAAGAGAAGGTCATCAACATGTTGGAAGAGAATCACTTCCGGGTGTTCCTTTTGTCATGTGTTAAGGATGATAGCCATAGCTTTTGCAAACTGGCTTGGAAAGTTCTGTGCCCCTTGTGGCACAACTGTTTAGGTATGTTGCCGTTTCTTTCCGTGGATGAATGCGAAAAGGTACCAGCAGAAGGGGTGAGGGTGGACACTGAAGAAAACGTTTGTAAGGTCCACCTCTGTGAGGTATTTTGCAGTCAAAGGCATCCACAGTAGGTACCTGGTTCTCTTTTTAGGATTCTCTTCTTGGGGTTATTGTGGTTTCCGGGGCAATGAAGCGCCCTCTTTTAGCTTGACTGAAACTGGTGGCACCTTTAAGTTACCGTTGTCTCCCGGTCCTGTGGACCATAGGCACGCAGGGATTCTGTCAAGTACTTCCTGCAGTATTGAACTTGAAGTTTTTTTTTTTTTTTTTCTTCATTAAGTGTCATCAGGAGAGGCAGAGAACACAAAGCAGATGAGTCTTCTAAAGATAGGGGAGTATGTAACTTCACCCCCCTTCAGGCGTGTCCTGATTGAGGCCTGTAGTCTGGACAACACATCAGCTCCTAGTAGATTCAAGGGACATGTAGAGGACACCACAAATCTGGCAAGCAAATCAGGAAGTGGAAAGGAAAGAATTATTAGGCAGGTTCACCGCTCTCAACACACTTTTGGCTGCACCCCTGTCAATGAGGAAAGTGGTAGGTTTTTCGTCTGGGACATCTTGGGGCTCTGCATTCTTTTTTGAAGTGACCCCGTTTCCCACAGTTGTAACAGGTGATCCTTTCCCTGGTATTGGGCAGTGGTGGTGGACTAGTGTAGGTGGGATCTTCGTCATGGGTTACCATGAGGGGCGTTGGTTTTTTACCTTTTTGATTTTCTATACCTCTGGCCACCAACAATAAATCAGACATTTTCATTGAATGGTATTCAGGGCGGGCCACCATCAGGCCTTTTCTGATATCCTCTCTGAGCCCTGAAACAAAAGCAGTTGATAACATGTGTGTGTGTGCCTTTATGAGTCTAGCATGATACTTCTTCACAGACTCCCCTTTATCTTGGGTAATATCTTGGATTGTGGTCTTCTGATCCGTCAACTTCTCCTTTGCCCAGTCGTGGAGTTGTGCACAGAACTCCACGCCTGAGGTGTAGGAAGTGGCACTTGTCAGGCAGGCATCATTGAAGGCCATCTGCATGACTGGCCAAAAGACATATCCTGCTTTGATTTGGCATAGGCTGATCAAGTCTCTCCAGGCAGCTGAGTAAGTTTCTTGTATTTGCACTATCCTGTGGTAGAAGGGAATTGGCTGCTTCTCTGGGTCAGGCAGACTTGTCACTAAGGCCGCTGCTTGTGATAGAGTAAAAGCGACATACATCACTGGTGCCCCTTCTGGTAACCGAGACTGTTGTTGGGGCAGGGGCTGACAAGAGGCACTGTTCTTTACGGTTGCCAGCATGTGTTTGAGATCCTCTCGGAACTGAGAGTCTGGAGCCGGATTGGGGGTTAAATCAGTGGGTGGCCTTGCTGCCTGCTGTCGGGCTTCCCACTCAGATGCTTCTTCATCATTAACATATCCAGCCTGGGAATGTGATGCTCCCGTATTGGGGAAGACAGGTGTGTGGTATGAACCATCTTGGTCTAAAACAGGGAGGGCTGGGTACAAGCTGTTTAAGCTTACTGGGTGTACCAAGATGGCCGCCGGCAGGAAGTGCACTGGACTGGGTAGAAAGTGAAGGCATGGGTGCACTAAGATGGCCGCCGGGCTGAGTTGTCACAGTGGGTTGTGCTTGGGTGGTGAGAAAGGAGTGGTTGTTAGACGGAGGGCAGTGCTGTCCCTCCCCTCCTTTGTTTCAGGTTCCAACATATTATCAGTTTTGTGATAAACATACATAATACAATCGCCATCTTTCTTAACTTCCTTTATCCAATTTTCTTTATCACACAGGATTTTTCTCCCTGTTTCTTCTGCAACATAACTTTCGTCACTTCTTTCAACTTTGTTAACTATTTCAACATCTTCTTCTCTCCTTCTTTACAATATCACTTTCATTACAATATCACTTTCTGTTTCTCGGCTAACGGCTTGAGAGGGGAATACATACAACCAAGGAGTTAATATTTTTCTCAGCGTTCTTATCAGCAAA